>NW_020799135.1:120695-135100 GCF_003259725.1 Athene cunicularia | reverse complement strand
GTTAGCGAGAGCCCTAGAAAATACCCCAGCAAGGGCCGGGGGGGCGAGGGGGGTTGCTTACCTGCCCATCCTGCTGCAGGTGGTGGTGCAGGATCTGCGAGTGGGGCTGCTGATGCGGGGTCAGGATGTGCATGAAGGGGGTGGGGGGGTACGCCGCTGCCGTAGCAGGGTTGATGGGGCCGCCGCTGCCCAGCGCTGAAGGCAGGTTGAAGGAGGCTGCCGGGGTTCCAGTGTGAAATCCCTGCTTCTCGAAGGATTGCTGAGGAGGAGACACCAAGGGCAGAGTAAGGGCTGGGAGCCTGGGAGCTGGCAGCGTGCCCCGACCCAGCTCTAAGTCTGGGAGTCAGTGGGCGGTGCAGGGAATGGACAAAGTCTCTGCCTACGGCTTTCTGAGCTCTGCGTTGCTCTAAGCTGGGAAAGGTCGAGCATTTCACTTCTCCCTGGCTGGCTGCTCCAAGTGGAAGAAGCCTCACTGCCCAGGGAGGCTGTCTCAGAGCTGGGCTTCTGCTACCCAGCAAAGCGGCATCTGCCTGGAGCACACCCCAGACACTGACCTGAGTTTTAGAGTAGACAGAGCCCGAGATGTCCGGCACTCCTGTGTTACTGGATGTCACAGATACACCTGGGGAGAAGCAAAAGCAAGCCAGTGTTAGGCAGCAGCCACTGGCTCAGCAGGAGCCAGGAGCCAACGCCTGGCAGCCAGGTAAGGTTTGGAGACAGACATCACCCGAGAGAGGAGGGTCAAGCTGCAAAGTTCTTTTGCTCTGACCACGAGCCATTTCTGAACAGCTCCAGAAACAAATTTAGAGGCCTGCAGCCACCCAGAGAAACACACGTTCTTGAAGAGCTCAAAAAATAGCAACTCTGAGAAGAGCTGCTGGGAGGATGCAGTAGGCAGACAAGGAAAAAAACTCCCAGCGTGACATGGTAGAAGGACAGCCAGAGCTCCGTGGATATAAAACTGGCAATTGCACGTAAAGGCGGCTCAGCTGCGGGCTGGACTGGGTGGTGCAATGACTGGTGACACTGGCACACAGGCCACGTTCGTTCCTAAGAGGTGGTGGTACAGAGGAAAGCCTCAACAATCATTTAAGGCCTGAAAAAAGCATTGAAATGAAAGAGGTTTGAAAAACTCAGTACTGGGTGAGCTGGTACAGAGCCTAATGTATCTTTGCAAAGAGAAAATAGTGTCTTGAAGGGCTCTAATGTAGTAAAAAAAAAAAAGGCACAACAGGAATTTAAAGACTGGAAGGACTCAAAGGCAGGCCCTCTAAGTCAGCCAGACATTAACCAGCAAAACCCAGTACTGAGACAAGCGGCAGGTTCACAACCTTCCTGCACCTTTGAATCAAAGACACTTCTCTAGAAAGCACATGCCCACCAAACACCGGAGTCAAACAAATTCCCAGGCTCAAATCTGGAATAATTGTTTTATTGATCATGTAGAGGCAGAAAAGCAGCTCCCAACAAACAAGTGAGCAGCTTAAGCTCTCTGATGTGAGTCCAAGGCACCAACCATCCGACTGCTGGGCACAGAGGAGGGCGTGAAGGCCCTGTGCTCCTCAAACCGCTCCAGACCTGGCTGCAGAACAAACCTGGGCCTTTCCGAGGAGAATCTAACAACCTGCAAGTTGCACCATGGACAATCTCCTTCCTTCCCGTGGGGGCAGTAAGTCAGAAGTCCCCTTACACGGCCAGCGAGGCTGTGAACAAGCCCTGCCACTGTCAGTAACTGGTGCTGAGAAAGGTGGTGTCAGGTCTCTTACCAGTGCTGTATCCGTGAGAGCCGTAGCCGCTGGGCTGCTGAAAAGGGGTTGCTGATGCGTTGACGCTGACATTCACACCATGCTGCTTGGAAGAGGTAGGAGCAACCTACAGAAAGAAGAGGAGCAGAGTAAGGAAGAGGCTTCGCTGCGTTGCCCCAGCCCCACACCCTGCTGCTGGGACACTCACAGGGAACACGGCGGGCCCGTATTGGAAGGTGCTGGGGAGCCCTGGTACCCCTGTGTAGTACGGCAGACTGGTGTAACTGTAGCCCGGAGGCAGCGCTGGGTTCAGGAACGTCTGCTGCGTGGTGTGGTGAGTCTGGGTCTGGCTCTGCTGAGGTTGGGCCAAAGTCGTTGCAGGAGCAGGGGAAGAGGCATCACCTCGGCCAAATTTTGTTAAGTCACCTGGAATCAGAGAATCATCTCAGTTGGAAGAGACCCTAAAGCTCCTCCAGCCCAACCACGAACCTCCCCCAGATCCCTCAGCGCTGGCTCAGCCCGACTCTTCAACCCCCCCAGGGATCCCGGGGACTCCCCCCTGCCCTGGGCAGCCCATTCCAACGCCCAACAGCCCCTTCTGCACAGAAATCCTTCCTCAGAGCCAGCCTGACCCTGCCCTGGGCAGCTTGAGGCCATTCCCTCGGGGCCTGGCGCTGGGGCCTTGGCTCCAGAGACTCATCCCCCCTCTCTGCCCCCTCCTGGCAGGGAGTTGCAGAGGGCCAGGAGGTCTCCCCTCAGCCTCCTCTTCTCCAGACTGAACCCCACCCCCGTTCCCTCAGAGCTCCTCATACACTGGAGATGAAAGGGGCCTGAAGAACAGACAATGTCAAATTCTGGCCCATTCGAGCTCAGTCCAAAGGTCACCCAGTCTTTTGATCAAGGGTGACTTCAATCAACCCCCCTCCTAAAGGCTGCAGCTCTCCCAAGCCCTCAGGCCCTTGCACACTGATAAGGGCTAAGCTGTTAATTGCTCTCCTCATTTCAGAAGAAGACTTCAGAGGGGAAGGGAAACCCACAGCAGCTAAACTACATGATGTCAGACTACGGTCTGGCGCTGGATTAACCTGCCACTGCCTGCACAGCAACAGAGCCCAGATGCCAGAGCTCTCGCTGAGTGCCCCCCCCAGCAGATGCCAGAGCTCTCCCTGAGCCCCTCTAAGCATCAGCAGGTCAGAACACAACTCGAGTCCCTCCAGAGCCAGGCCCCAGGCCAAAGAAGCAGCCTGGGGGCCCTGTCCTATTGGCCAACAGCTCCGCATTGAAGAAGAGAGTCAAATATCTTCCAGTTGAGGATGTGTGAATGGCCCCTTTTTACAGCAGGGCTCACACCTCCCCTCTCTCTCCTTGGGGCAGGGAATCAAATGCTGCTGCAGAGGCCCAGGAGCTCGCAGAGAGCACTCAGACATCAGACATCGCTTCCTCTCTCTCCCCAGCCTGGGCACTGCAAGGGTTTGGCTGCAGGGCTCGGGGAAGCTCCTTTTGCAGCTCTTTCTGAGCACCTGCTTGGCACTTCCATGCAAACACTCTCTCTATTCAGAGCTCACACAGTAAGCCAGTGAGTTTTCTCAGTGCTGCCCCAGCTCACAAGTGGGTCCAGGATAGCCACAAACATTAATTATGGCCGATGTTAACTTGGCAAATTAGGCATGCAGCAGTGCTGCACTCTGAGCTTGGGATTTCAGCCTTGGCGTGCCAGGCAAAAGCAGTTCTGCACAAACAAGCTCCTGCTGAAGCAGAGAAGTGGTGCTGGAAAAAAAAGAAAGAGCAATCTACAAAATGCAACAATTCCTAAAGCACGTGAAAGCTCAGCACACCGATGACCACTGCGAATCAGCAGTGTGAGTAAACACACCTACCAAGGTCAGGGAGAGATAAGCCACTCACTGGGAATTTGGTTTCAATTTGACAGGTCCTAAACTCCCTGTTTTCTTTCTCCATGAGGTTGTCACATAGATAAGAAACAATTTCTCCAGATTTTGTGTTTCTTTGCATTTTTAAAGTGCTTGAAAAGCACTGCTTAACCCCTGCCTCACCACGACCTGAGCAGTTTTACGCCTCACAGATTCTTTCAGCCCTTCCTCACTCCTCTTCCAACTGCGACATCAACTCCTGCTTGTCCACATCTTCCTGCTAACACGCCTCAGCACCACCAGACGATCAAAGGGAAGAATTTAGCTGCTGAGAAACATTCCCCAGACCAAAGGCTGGTGCAGACGTAGTTCCAGCACAGGAAACTGGTAAGCAGCAGCACAAACACCTGATGAGATATGCAGTCAGAGCGGGTTTTTTCCCTACCAGAGTACGGATTGCTGCTCAGGCTGCCATCTCTTCCAGTCAGCGGGGTGGTGGGTGTAGGGAATGGGATGCTGTAGTAATCCTGAAGGATAAAAACAAAAGGGAGAAGTAGTTTTATGAGCTCTGTCCAAAGATCTAAAGCAGCACCCTTTGAGAAAAAGAGGAATTTCTAGGCTGCAGCCACAGGTATGTTGGAGTATTGCAGTTCAACCAGCCACGCCGCGGCTGATCACAGCCTACAGCAACCCCAGGTTTTTGTAGCATGCACCATCCCCCTCACCTGGCTATGAGAAGAACCAGATAAGGTCTACTGGTATGCAGTCCTTAAACTGCCTGGACTTTCCCCTCCACAACACAAGGGACACGTCATATCGCTAAATAAAACCCATTCTCAAAAAAGTATTTAGTCACTGCCTCTTTCAAGGATCACAGGTGTCTCCAACAGGTCGCCAACACCACTGCAGGGCAAAACAGCTCTGCTGTAGCTCTCACATTCCTTAGCCCCACCATTAATGCCACTGTCTGAATAACTAGCGCTCCCAACTCCCCAGGCGCAAGGGAGCAATGGATGACTCCTCACTGTTGCCACGAGGAGGTGCATCAGCCAGCAGCCTGTTTTCCAGCTCTCCAGGACAGCCTCAGCACCTGCCCTGTCCGACGCCCGCAGCAGGCACCCGCGGGCCCCCGGCAGCCCTCGGTACTCACCAACGGGAATCTCGTCTGGAGCATCTGCAAGTCATCATATCCATACACCTGTGGCTAGAAAAAGAGGAGATGATGTCAGGGACACAGACTAAAGACACTTGCCTATTTTTAGATTAAACATTTAGATAAATGTGAGAGAAAGCCAGCAGCAGACAATCAGAGGCTACACAATAACCTCGGCACAGGCAGCCAGCGGTTGCTACCGCAAGACTTGACACTGCCAAGAGTTGTTTTTATCAGCTGCTGAAACAAAGAGTGAGCACCAGTGTCTAGCACCACCGATCCAGACCACTAAAAGGCACTCAATTTTCCTCTAGAAATTATTTCAACACTGACATCTGCCCTCACCTTCAGAAGAGTGCTGTGACACACCCCTAGACTGTGGCAGTCACCACCCACGTTCTGTTTGGCCTCTGTCAGACCAGCTAATCCAGCTCTGCACTTTCACGAGCTGTGCTCTGAGCAAGGGCTGTTGCTCCCCAAAGCTTGGGGAGGCTGTGGAGAACAGGCAGACAGAATCTGCTCTGGGGTGACCAGAATGACAGATGTGCCCCACAGGCACGTGGATTTCCTCTGCTACTGTTTTATGGAAAACAGCAGGTCCAAATTCTTCCCATCCAAAGCAGTCCTGCTGGGCTGATGTTACAGCTTTTGGTCCCTTCACTAGACTCCACCCCTCCCTGCTAGCTGAAGACAGAGCTAGGAGGGATCTAGTGGCATGACAGGACACCCCACTCACCGGATAGGCATGTAGCAACCCTGGAGCCATGATGTATGGATTAGGCAACAACGGTGGGACTCCAGGAGGGAGATTGGGAGGGGCTTTTCCTGAGAAAAGAAGAGAAAGGAAAAGTTCCGCAGTGAAGCAAAGAGCAGAAGCTGCCTCTCTTAGCCCCCAACACCCTCCTCCTGTTTAGCAGTACCCAGGAAAGTACCTGATGTTGTTGCAACGGAGCTGCGAGTCGAGGCCGTCACCGTGGAGTTACTGCTGAGGCTGAGGCCCAGGCTGCTGACGCTGCTGAGACTGGATGAAACACTTACGACTGGTGGGGCGGCTGACACTGTGCTGGAGGAGGTGGAGAAAGTGCTAGCAGAAGAATGGAGGCTTGCTTCACTCTCCACACTTGTGTGCTAGGGAAGGAAGGGAAGAGAGTTAGGGGACCAGGCAGATGTAACCGAGCGCAGAAATACTGCAGGATGCTGCCTACGCAGAAAATATTGCGTGGGTCCATCTGCACCCGGACGTTCCCGAGAGCCTGCAATGAACTCGGCCGCTGCAGGCTACAAAGAAACCTGCTTTGCATCTGGCTCAAGTCCAAAGTCCTGATAGCAGCCAACCCCTAATGCTTCCAAGCCTCTTGCGTGGCTGTGTCCCAACACGTCTGTCTGCTGGGAGAAGCAGGGCTGAACGCCGCGCTTGCGGCAGGGAGATTTATTCTGCTGCAGAAGCCAACACCCAGGGAGTCTGTACTGCAGGAGCTCCAGCAGTATACACACGTCTGAACAGGGCCACTCCATCAGCTACCAGTTTGCCCCAACATCCAGCAGCGCTTTCAAGGGCAGCTACAGGCCCAAAAGAAGCCACCGCTATATCTAGAACAGGCAAGGTGTCAAACACCAAGCCAGAGGTGCACAGTTGTGACAGAACCCTCTGTCCTCTCTCCACACAACACCCAAACTGCAGCACAACAACCAGCAGCCCGACAGCTCCTGTCAGAACTGCAGGCCCTGCTGGCCACGCAGCTGAGGTGGGGCAGGCTGGAGGGCTCCCAGCCGTGCTGGAACAGGGGTACAGAGCGCTCGAGCACACCCAGACTCACCAGAAGAGTTGAAGTTGACGTTCGCCCAGAAGATGTGGATGAGGACAGACTGTTCTGCTGGGTGGGTAATGTACTGCAGGAGGAATAAAAGGTTGTCAAGCCGAGGTGTGCGAGTCACCATCGGGAGCACCAGGCCAGATCCCATTCCCCATCTACTCAGATGGGATGAGTCAGGGAAACACAGAATCATTCAGGTTGGAAAAGCCCCTCAGGATCAGCGAGTCCAACCCTCAGTCTGACTCTACAAAGCTCTCCCCTACCCCACATCCCTCCACAGCTCATCCCAACGGCCCTGAAACACCCCCAGGGATGGGGAATCCCCTCTCCCTGGGCAGCCTGTTCCACTCTGACCACTTTCTGTGGAGGTTAGCTCAAATAACTGGAGAGGAAAAAATCATCCTTTGCATAACAGAAAGGATCCTTACATCGATCTCTTCAATACCTATCTTGTATTGCTAGCTTGTGAAATTGTTGGGAGACTTACTCTTAACAGCATAGAAACTGTAGCTGTTTTTAATAGGTAGGTCTTAGGCAGCCCAGTTATTTAAAAAGAAAAAAAACCCCACCAAATAGTAAACTACAGATCCAGCATCTCTTTCCATAAAGCCTCAGCTGGTGTCACTGGACCCAGCTCTGCTGCTGTAGCCAGCCCACCCCACAGGGAGGATTTGGCCCAGTATGTCTTAATGTCCAGTCTAAATTTCCTCATGTCCAGTCTCAACCTCCCCTGTTGCAGTTTAAAGCCCTTCCCTCTTGTTCTATTGCTAAAACCCTGTGAGAAGAGACCAGCACCAACCTCTATACAATGTCCTTTCAGAGCGTGATACAGACTTTGATATGCACTGCAGATCCCTGTTTCTAGTTCTGCTTTTCTTTCTCCTCACCTGCTGAGCTGGGCGGTGGTCGTACTGGGGAGTTCCTCACTGTGGCTCAGGCTGCTCAGAGCTGTCGAATGTTGGCTGGCTGTCGTCAGCAAGGACGAGGCAGACACCCCATCATTGAGAGGCGTGATACTGGGAGCAGAGGGGGAATCAGATTTCACTGCGGGGCCTGTAGCACCTGTGGACAAAAGCTTTGGGTTAGGGGCAGCTACCGGCAGCTCACGGAGGGCGATTCAGTGGTGAGGATCAACAGGGAGGTCCGGGGCTTCCCCCGCTGCTGCCAACCAAGTTACACATTTATGGCAGCATGATTGTGTTCTACGTCTCGCTTTACTCCAACAGTGGCTGACACTGGCTCTCCAAAGAGCTTCAAGGCCTATAGATAAGGTGACTTTCACAAACAAATCAGAGTAAATTATTGTCATCAGGGAGTGACTCATCAAGAATCTCATGGATCCCTCAGCAGAAAACTGAATGTTCCAAGGCAAGCAAATAATCTCAGTGGCAGCAATTGGTCCACCAGGGAAAGGACTTGCTATTAGCACAGATAAAGCTTTTCATCCAAAGCAAATACAAGCAGTACAAGAGACTCAGGACACCCACTGCACTGACAGACTCTTACCTTCAACGGCCTGCGTGGTTTGTAACGGCGTGGGTTGTACAGAACTGAAACCATTCTGAGGAAAAAGAGTAAAATGAATACTGGGCATTACAGCTGCTCATTTCCAGAGACAGATCTACTGTCAGCCCCCTCCCACACCCCCTCCTCAGTTGTGGAAAAGTCGTGCTACCAGCACAGATCACCAGGCTTGTCAGGAGCTCAGCCAAGCCCAGTGCCAGCACGACCCCCACACGTGTGCTGGAGGAAACAGTGCAAGAAGTTTCTCTGCTGCTGGTGGTCAAGACTGGCTCACCATCCTCAACCCAAGCTCGTTAGTCAAAACTGGTGTCACTGAACTTGGCGCGCAGCAAGAATCGAATCCCTAAGACAACGCTAAACCCTTTGCCCGAATGCCACTCGGCAGAGGGTAATTATGCGTGACAGGACACATGGCCTGCAATCAACTTAACCGCAGTTAACCCCACTGGCCCGGCCCCAGGTAAGCAGCATAACTAAAAGCTCTGGTAGCAGCCAGAACAAAGCTCTCCCAAGAGTCCACAAGCCACGTGGTGAGGTTGGAGGATCACAGAAACACTTGGTAAACCACTTAGCTTTCTCACGAGACAGTGCTTCACACACTGTGCTTACTCAGCACAAAGGGTGCTATTTCCCTACCTTGGCCTGGGTCAGATCTTTCTGGGGCGAGGAGGAGATTGAATTTGGGTATCGCCTCGTCTGGGTGGATCTCTGTTCGTACAGTGGTCCCTGAGCGCTGTTCTGGGAGGTAAATGTTGCTGTCTGTATTGTGCCGCTCTGGTAACCAGACTCCTGGCTTTGATTGGACGAAATTGTGGATGAAGATTCGCTACAAAGGATAAAAAAAAAGAAAAGGAGTTGATGTTTTCCTCCAAAACATCCCTGCTGTAAGCTGCCGACCCAGACTGGAGGCTCTTTGTTTCACATCTTCAAAATAAAACAGCCCCAAGCATCAGCATAAAGGCACCACACAAAGCAGCTGAGCAAAGCAAGGAGAGAAATGTACCCAGGCAAAGGCTGGGCTGACCCCGGGAGGGTGTTGGCACCTGCCACAGCCTTTCCTCACGCACTGCTGGGCTCTGGGTGACACTTCACGAGCTGCCACTGCTCAAGGGACTGGGCAGATACTAAGGGTCAGCCCAACAGGACACACAGACACTTGGCACTGGCAAGGTGCCATCACTGTAGATACACCTACTCCATTGCATCCGTTTGCCAGGAAAAAGCAGGATAAACCCTGCAGAATCTGTTCCCCAAAGACAAGGAGCAGTTGCACTGGGGATTCCCCTCCTGCATTTCCAGTAACGCAGTTTAACAGCAGCGGGAAGCGTCTGCTTGCCTCGGAGGAGGCTGAGGGGAGACCTCCTGGCCCTCTGCAACTCCCTGCCAGGAGGGGGCAGAGAGGGGAGATGAGTCTCTGGAGCCAAGGCCCCAGCGCCAGGCCCCGAGGGAATGGCCTCAAGCTGCCCAGGGCAGGGTCAGGCTGGCTCTGAGGAAGGATTTCTGTGCAGAAGGGGCTGTTGGGCGTTGGAATGGGCTGCCCAGGGCAGGGGGGAGTCCCCGGGATCCCTGGAGGGGTTGAAGAGTCGGGCTGAGCCAGCGCTGAGGGATCTGGGGGAGTTGGGAAGGGTCAGGGGGAGGTCATGGTTGGGCTGGAGGAGCTTCAGGGGCTTTTCCAACTGAGGTGATTCTTTGATTCTATGCTTTCTGTATAAGTACCACAGGCCAATCAGTCAGAGCTGCCTGAATGAATCTGCTGGCAACTTACACTTTGCTGTTGCATACGTTGTCCCCCCTTTATGACCACGGCACAGTCAGAAAGGGTCTACTAGTATGCAGCGTAACTAAAGTTCACGGGACCAGCTCCCTTCCAAAGCCACCTTCTTGGATTAACTGTTCCCTCCCTCAGCCCTGCTCCTCACCTAGCCGTGCTGGTGTACAGGCTGCTTTGAGCCTGGCTAACGGCGGCACTTGTTGTGGGCGTCGATTCGTACTCCGCGAGAACAGGCTCCGAACCAAACTGTAACGCCCCAAACTGCAGGTTTAGCCCTGAGATATCCGCCGAGCCAGGCATTTCCACTGCAAGCGCAGGAATCTGCAGGGGAGGAGCAAGAGAAAGGGTCAATCACTCCCTGGGATCTACACAGAAAATGACTTCAGTGTCCACATGTCCCAGCAAATACTGGCTTGCATCCTCAGAGTTACACTGTTCAACCCAGGCAGGCTTTTCTCTGTCACCCCCACAAACACCCAACTCTAACAGCAGGAAGACCAAGCCCAGCCCTTCCCCTCACCAGCCCAAACAGATTTTTCTGCAGCTCTAACACAATACAACGCCTCCTTCCTCACCATCCTCCTTCCCCACCATCGAGCCGCACCTTTGATGTTAACGATGCTTTTTTCTTTTGTTGCTTCAGCTTCTGCTGTGCAGGCTGGGGGCTGGAGGACTGGTTATCCGAGGACCCTGGGGACATCTGGGGAACAGGATTGGTTTTGCTGGGCAGCGGTGAGGAAGAGGGTGCCGGCACAGTTGCAGAGGCAGTCACCACAGTCTGTTTCTCCTGCATGAACACTTCTATCATGGTTGAAGTTGACGTGAAGGCCTGACGCTTGGTGAAGGGACTATGCACAGAAGAATCTGTTGGGTTCTTGAGATCTACCGGGGAGAGAGAGCTGAGTTAGCAGGATTTGTCTCCTTCACTAAATCAAGTTCTGACAGTTCTTAGCATCAAGGAAAAGAAAGTCTTTTCACAATATGACTCCTCCTGGAGCCTGTTAATATCAGAGGAGAGAATCTCAACATCTCCACTCCCAACCTTGGCCTCTCACCACCATCAGTGCTGAGCCTTTTAAGCCCCTCTTCCCTCAGCTCCTTCTGCCATCTCTAAGGACAAAGTGAGCTTGCAGAGTGAAATCCTCCAGCCTCCAAGAAAAGCTGGACTTCGGAGTCCCTTACATGGAGGCACTGCATGTCAAGAGTCCTGCACAGGCCTGACAATGCCTCCTCCTTCCACCTCTCTGCCAACATCGCTGCATTTCATTGTCTGCACTTTCCCCTGCAAATACTGGGTATCCTCCAAACACCACCACTGCCTGCAGCTGCCCACCCTCAGGTCTTTGCACGACTGCACCATCCTCCTCCTTCGCTTAAGCCTTACCACAGCTTATTAAAAAACAACTCCTATCTCTCCGACTCTCCTCTGTGGCTCCTTGTCTGAAAAAATCAGGAGCTGCCAACACTGACTGTTACTAGGACAGGGCTTGATTTTTCTTCAGTTTAGATTTGAACCAGAGCCATTTCCCTATAGTGAGAAATAAAATGCACAAACTGAAAGAAATGGCACTAGTATTCGACTGCAGCAGGGCTTGGGATCTCATCTCAAAAGCAGGAGCCTCTCCTAATCACTGTTTATACCCTCATGCCAGCTCAGAGGTAGAGTTACTTCTTGGCATTAAAGAGACACCAGCACTGCATTCCTTCAAAAGATAACATCAGGTCAGCAGCAAGATGAGACTGACAAGTGCTGGTATTCAGGAACTATTCTCCAGAAGTGCCCACCTTCAGACCCTTCTCTGCTACACAGCTTTACACCAGAACTAGTTCTGCACTCTGTGAGGGTCTCGGGAACACCAGATCCCTGGCTCTGAAGCTGGCTGGAGTGACTGAGAGGCAGGTGGATTCAACTGCTCCAAGTATAAAAGGAACAGGGACAGACTCACATGCACTATTACATTTTTACTCTCACAAACTTGCACCCACAGTTCTTTTAATTGCTCTAGCACAGTTGGCTTGGTTGTGAACTCATGATCTGGTCCTCCACTCAATCCCTCACGCCGCTGCTTGTGGCACGTTTCTGCAGTTCTGGGAGAAGATGGTGCCCTTTGGGGAGCCCCGCTGCTTTTCCTTACCATACTGCACGAGAGACGAGGTCTGCGTAGTGGATCGCATGTCCCAGGAAGAAGCAGTGGTGCTCCCGGCAGGCTGGGTGTGCTGAGCAGCCAGCTGAGCCAGAGCCTGCGCTGTCTTGAACTGCTCCAGGAACTGAGAACCTGTGGTACTGCTGCCTTTGGCCTCCCCGACATCTCCAAACCCTTTCCCCAGCATGCTCACCTGCAATTTCAACAACAAAAGAACAAAGTCAACATCTCTCCTAGCTTAGAACTCGGCTCAGAGGACAGATATCTCTTGACATAAGCCTGAGCACACTGTACGCTGGGTGCCTCAGCTTAACTAGTGCTCCAGATGCAGACACCTCTGGCAAGGAGAGCTTGTACTTCTCTCACAGCTTTTACCACATGTGAGTGCAGGTACATTTTCTCTGTTGCCCAACCCAGGGCATTTTACAGTGTCATGGAGGCTTATAAAGAAAGTTAACAGATAGGATCTTAAAAAATGTACTAAATTATTCACATGCATTCAGTTGCACTAAAAAGACAGCCACCAGGAGAACTTGGCTTTACAGTTAAGGCGGTTTTGAAAATCCTTCTGGACCTCTCCCACCACTAAGTACATAAAATTTATTTCTTTTATTGAAGTTACACAAAGGAACATCTGCCAAGGTCCATGCACAGGCCTGATTCAACACTTCCTTCCTTCACCTGTCAGTAGATGCCAACATTTCATCCCACACCAAACTCCCATCCACTTCCACTTCTCAAACTCTTGAATTTCCAAGCCCTGGACTGCAAGAGTTTCTCCTTTCCTCTAAGCAGGAAAGCAGCATGTGTCATAAGTCTGACAAGGGCAACAGGGGAGGAATTATCCCAATTATTTCTAATTAAGCAACAGACTTTATGCCTCCATATTTAGAGCAGACTGGCAAATCACCCACGCAGAGGACTCTGCCACCCCCTAGAAGTGAGCAGGTGACAGAACTGTGTCCCCTGTGTTGCCCAAAAGCAGACAGAGAACATTGGGGAAGCCACCTGCCCACTGGCAGGGCCCAGCAGTTCCTTACCATGCTGTGGTGAGAGAAAGAGTTTCCAGAGGCCGGCTGAGCTATCGCGCTCTGCTTGGAATTGCTGAACACCAGCGGCTGGGCCAGGGAAGGAGCCTGGGATGACTCCAGGTTTGTTGACTCATTCTCCATAGAAGAGGGTGTCTTCCCTAGCAGGACCGCAAGATCGATTCTGGGTAAAGCAAGCAGATAACCCAGAGGTTAACACAAGTGCCAGCACCCCCCTCACTTCCATTACGGAGATATTCTACTTCCAGACTCACAACTTAACGCTTTTAGCTTCACAAATTGAACGAGCCTGCGGAACATTAACTCACAACTGCCAGTAGCAACCTCAAAAGGACAGAAACCAAGCAAGATGCTGCATGGCCTTCTACTTTCAAGCATGCCTTCCATTAATTTAACACAGCGAAATGCCCCCAAATCTGAAGAACCAGCAGCAGAGCCTAGGAAAACTCTAATCCAGGACTAGGACCCGGAAACTCTTAACTTTTCCATTTGAATCCATCTCATTTTATTCAGAGCTCCTGGCATTTTAGCCAGCTGGCAAAGTTTAGTCTGAGATGGCAAATAGCTCTGGGACTTGCGTGTCACTTCTTCCAAATAAACAGCATTGCCATGGGCTATCACCTCTGTCCAGCTGTGATTGTCACATTCTCGGCAGGCAGAGGCACTGAAGACACATTGGAGGCAGTGAAGATCTTTGTCTCAGACAGCTGAAAGATTAAAAAAAAAAAAAGAGAAAAAGAATCCAAAAGTGAAAACAGCATCTCAGGACTCCAAATAAAACACACAACCGTTGGAGACAAACACCCATAGAAAGATTCAAGAAATTCAAGTGTTGAGACTTAAACTTCTCGAACATTTGGCTCCCATCAGAATCAACTTCTATTTCGTGTGTTTCTGCTTGTGCAAGCGCACAACTCGCGTACCAGTGGAAAAAGAACACAAATCCTTCTACAGATTTCCCCCAGTCCAGAAATCCCCTAGAGCTGCTCTGAACTGATGGTAAGCAGCACTGATCTGCAAAGCCCCCTGCACAGGTAGGTGCAAGCATTGCTGGAGAAGTCAAAGAAAAAAGCTTCACACCCACAGTTAAGCTTCCAATGATCCTGGCTTCACCTGGATGATCTGATTCAACTAGAAGGGTAAAGGGGGAAGAGTGGCTGGAGAGCAGCCCTAGGGAGAAGCATTTGGGAGGGTTGGTGGGTGCCTGTGAGCCAGCAATGGGTGCTGGCAGCCCAGAAAGCCACATGTGTGCTGGGCTGCACCCAGAGCAGGTGGGCAGCAGGGCAAGGAGGGGGGGGATTCTCCCCCTCTGCTCTGCGCCCCCCCCCCCCCCC
>NW_020799135.1:116870-120645 GCF_003259725.1 Athene cunicularia | reverse complement strand
GCCCCCCCCCCCCGAAGGGCTGGGTCCAGCTCTGGGGGCATCAACAGCAGAAGGACATGGACCTGCTCGAGTGGGGCCAGAGGTGGTATGAGATGCTCGGGGGGCTGGTGCACCCCCATGTGAGGACAGGCTGAGAGAGCTGGGGGGTTCAGCTGGAGGAGAGAAGGCTCCAGGGAGACCTTAGAGCCCCCCTTAAAGGGGCTACAGGAAAGGGGGGAGCGACTCTTGATCGGGAGGGTAGGGACAGGATGAGGGGGAACAGTTTTCAACTGACAGAGGGGAGATTTAGATGAGATATAAGTAAGAAATTCTTCTCCATGAGGCTGGTGAGACCCTGGCACAGGTTGCCCAGAGAAGCTGTGGCTGCCCCCTCCCTGAAACGGTTCAAGGCCAGGTTGGACGGAGCTTTGGGCAACCTGGGCTGGTGGAAGGTGGCCCTGCCCAGGGCAGGGGGTTAGGAATAGATGATCTTTAAGGTCCCTTCCAACCCAACCCATCCTGTGATTCTATGGAAGGGAAAATAGCATTTCTGAAAAATGAAGGGGAGGCTTAATGACCACCTGTGATTTAGCTCAGAACATATCCAAATATGAACAGCTTTTATTCCAAGCTGAGGACCTGCTAGAGTTTAAAACTGAAATCAGGAACCCCTGGGAGCGTATCTCACACAATGAAGGCAAGAACAGCTATCAAAGGCTCTCTTTAAGCAGAGACCTGACTGAACAGACAGAAAAGCTGCTTGCGTCTCCAAACACAGCAGGAGCGCTTCCTTCAGATGCTGCCTGGAAAGCAAAAGCATTCCCTTCAAGCAAAACTAATAATAATACTAAAAAAAGCCCAACCCTGCTCCCATCTGCAAGGACAGAATTTGTCCCTTGATTCAGAGAGGGACTGAGGCCCATTTCAGAAGAAATTGATACAGGAGCATTAAAAGTAAATAGTAACAGTGTCCATTTTCTCCTGAAACTGCCACACAGAGAACAAAAAGCAGTGAGACAGACCAAAGAGCAAGTCAGAAGGAAAAGCCAAGAGCTTCTGATCAAACCAAATCACAAAGACCAGCAGAGGCACGTGACACACACGCAAAACCTTGCTGCTGCCTCCTCCACAGCACGCAGCACGGATCAAAGGCAAACCTTCCCAAACTGCCACTCCACCAGAGGAACAGAGCAAGAAATCTTGTGTGGAGTCAGGCCAGTTTATGGAAGAATTCAGTCCTGCAGCTGCAGGAAATGTGAGGACCAGACACCATGCCCCAGGGGATCCCTTCCTCTCTTGGGCTCCTATGAGAAGCTCGATTACACATGTACTTTAGAAGCAGCGATGTTTACTTATCCATCGTAGCTCCCGGAATTGGGAGCCTGGCTTGGGCTATGCCCAGTTTGGGGAGGAAGGTCTTTGTGCTCCTCTCGCAGCTGTGAGGGTACAGAGGACAGCAGTCTGCCAGCAGACACACAGAGGAGAGGGGTTTGGAGAGTACCTACATCTTCATTCCAGTCCTCCGTGCCCCATTCTTCCGTCGCTGCCCTCCACGCACCTACAAGGATAACAACAGGTAGAGAAGTTAGGCTTGCATCAAAGCTCTACCTCCAAGAGCCAGGGAAGCACTGGGGAGCTTTGCAAGCAGCTGAGAGGATTTCTAGTTGCCAACCAGACAAGTTAAAGCAGTCGATCCCAACCCACGAGTCACAGGTAAGGTACCTGCGATGGGATTGCCTCAGCCAGGTGAGGCTGAGAGAGAGGGGCCACTGGGCTGGCAGCTAGGGCAACACACACCCCGGCACCCAACAGGGAAGCTGAGCTTGGCAAGGAAGCCCCGGCATCGTCCCCAGCCTCCTTGGGCCATTTGCTTGATTTCCCCTCCTACTGCAGTAGCTGCAAGTTTCTGCACCCAGGAGCAGCTAGTGTTACCCCAGCAGCTCGGACAGAGCACCTCCTTTGTGGGCTTCCTGCCAGCTCTCGGGCAGGACCTCACCACCCAGTTAAACCTTAAGTTTCTATAAATCCCAGGGACAACTGAACCATTCACATGGTTCATCTTTCCCTCACCCCTCTCCCCCTCCCAAAAAATGATGAAACCTGACTGCACCAGGACGTCCTGTGCATAGACAAATGGGAATCAGAAAAGAAAAATCAAGGGACTTAAGCAATTCCTGCATTTTGCATGACCAATTTCAGAGATATGCTCAAAGTGAGTAGATTAAAATTTCAGGGAGAAAAGCATGAGATTTCAGCCGCAATACAGCACAATTTGTAAGAGAACAAAAATTATCAGGACAAAAAAAAAGTTTCGCCTGGCCATATCTTCAACTTGTTCCGTCCTTCACTTCCATCACATTTTAACCTCTGTACTTTAAATATTATGCAGCAACTTCTGAATCCATTAGACAACATAAAATTCGGTGTGGGAGGACAGCAGGAGCATTTTACATCCCCAAAACACTCAAGAGTGTAAAATCAGCCCCGTTTTGTGCAGCTTGTTTTCAGATCAGCAAAACCCAACACAACCAACAGGGTTAATCCTGGAGACGTTTACAAGGACAGAACAAGTTGGCATCAGCCCTTTTATAAGGCAAAAGTCTTTTACAGCATAAAAACAGTACGTGGGGAATGAGAATACTGTGGGTTCTTCTGCAGGACACAACCACGCTCGCTGAGATTTTGAGGATTTATGAGATTTATACCTTCCCATACAAGCTTTAACTACGAGGCCAAAACATCCAAAGTACTGCTTGTCTGGAAGGGGGGGTATGATTTAGTGCATGAGTTAAGTTTATTATCAGTGAATTATTTTTTCATTGTTGTTTTGTTGGGTGTTTTGTTTTGCCTGAGAAGCTGAGCCAATTCAAGAAGCCTTCCTGGATTATTATTTTTTTAAATTTAAGTTAGAAATACAGATATTAATACAACATGACTTCCTTAAGGGCCAGGAGTCTCAAGGCACACTACCCCTTCCTCCCTAGCCAGAGGCATCAGGAGTTCAACACATTCAATGCAAAACACATCTGGGGTTTAAGACCCCGGATTCCACCATTCCTTAGATTTTGTGTGCCCTGACAGCAGGGACAGGAAGGCTCCTTTCCAGATTTTCATGGATCAGAAAGATCCTACCAGCTCAACCCTTATCCAAGAGGTGAAGCCTGAGCTGGAGTTACCTTGGTCAGCTGTGGCTGGCAGGGGAGAGCAGCAAGCCAGGAGAGTTGCTCCAAGCAGAGTTTGTGCATGTAGGAACACAGCACAGGGCTCTGTTTTGCTTGCTTGGGGGAATGAGAAGAAAAGCAAAGCAGCAAGAAAAGCAGAAGGAAATCCTGCAGATGAAGAGCAACCATTGACGGGGCTTTTCTGGCAAGTCTGCTCAAGTACTGGACACCTACTGGGCATGGCTTGTGCTCCTCGCACACAAAGGGACAGATGGAAAACCAAAAGACCTGTGATTCACCAGAAACGCTCCAGAAAGTTTCCTAACCAGCAGAGCACGTTTTGTTTTTTTTTCAAGAAACCAAGCGTATCGCTCCATCGAGTGCTTCCAAGGGGAGAGCTGCAATGCAAGCGACTCCCTGACACTTGTAAACCCATTTCAGAAGTGTCTTCTGAGGGGCAATCCCTCCTCTCTGCTTTAAGAAAGCTCTTCAAAGAGCTGCTGGCCTTTAAGCTCCTCAAACCAGGAAAAGGGAAAAAATTAAAAGTCAATAGGTGTTTGCAGATAAGAATATGCTGAAGAAAAAAAAAAAATCCCATTGTGTCTTGAAGATCGATTCCCCCCCCCCCCCCCCCC
>NW_020799135.1:112491-116820 GCF_003259725.1 Athene cunicularia | reverse complement strand
CCCCCCCCCCTCCAAATACACAATCTCTTCATTTTAAACCGGGAGATGAGCAAGCAGCTTGCTTCTCACACAGCTCATCAGGCAGTCGGCTGGTATCTCAATGACTGGAGACATGCTCCATGCCCAGTCTGGAAGGGTGACAGACCCAAAAGCCCTGACTCTGCACCTCAAAGGAATGTAAATCCAAACAAAGCCAAAGTGTGGCAAAAACACAATGGTAGCACTGGAGCAAACGGCCTTGTGCTGCCTGTAGGGGTTAAATATTAACCCAGAGGTGAGAACCAGGAGATGCTCCAAAGCAACAGAAGCTCCTCCAGGCCCCTGCCAGAGACTCTACAGTCTTAGCACTCCTCCTCCTGTCCTGACCTTCAAGAGCAAAGTGGCAAGTTCCTCCAGAAAGGCCCTTTGCCTCGACTTCCAGACCTCAGGTTAGACAGAGGAGACGTTAGTCAAACACAATTTTGGCCTCATTACAGACACCAACAGGATTTGGTAGGTTTAAGGCAAACTGGATCGTTTCACAGAGTCATAATTGGCTTCATAATGCATAAAGGTCTAAGAGCCAGAAATAATTGGCCAGGCACTGAGCAACTTTGCCATCAAACATCCCGGGTCATCTCAAAATCTGCTGTCATCTTCAACTGCAGGGTTGCTCTGCTCAGGTGAAGAAGAGCAGGCAGGCAGCAAGAACATGCCAAAGCAGGCAGCAAGCACATTGCTCACCCAGAGGCAGCCATAAGCAGAGGCAGCGCACCACGACAGTTTAGCCAGAACAATTCCCCTTGCAGCAGTGATCTGACCCTAAGCAGAAGCACAGGCCAGAGGAGGCCAGTGCAGCGATCACTGCGGAACCAAACCGCCGCGCCAAGGAAAGGGCACGGGGACGAGGACAAGGCACAGCTTTCTGGATGTGAGACAAGCAGAATAAGACTAAGCTGCCTCATGCTTCCTCCCCTTGGGTGGGATACTCTGTCATCAGTGCTGTGGACACGGAGCTGCTCTGGGTACCGAGAAGCAGTGGCTGAAGTTAAAATGTACAAAATCCCCAGAAGAATTTGGGTTAACCTCTCCCCATTTACATTCAAGGTGTCAGCATTAGTAAAAGCAGTCAGAACAAACGTCAAATATTCATTAAAATGAATAAATTAAGAGAGAGAAGAATGACATATCCACAGATATTCAGGTTTTTTTTAAAAAAAAGCTTAAAGTAAAGGTATCCGGGGCAGTTAGTGCACCTGGATGTATCGTACCAGGAGCAGTGTCAAATTTTCGGGGATAATTTGACCCCTCACCCCCAATGAAATCAAGTCCTGAAACAAAAAAAAAAAGACAAGACAGACAAGCAGTGAAATTTTGACTTAAAGTAGTGAAGTGAGTTTCATTGCCCCCATGTCCACCAGCCACATTGTACCTGTGGATATTGTTAAAGAGATGCCTGCAGCTACTAAAATAGAAACAAAACAACCACGTACACAGGTGAACAGCACAGTCGCACAATAAACTTTCCAGCTGCGTTGTAGAACTACAGCAAGTCTGAGTTGTTCCATCAAAAATCTTCAACTCTCTCCAACCACACTCTAACCCACTTCGTTCCACAATTCCACAAAACACCAACACAGGAAGAAAAAAAAAAAACACACCAAACCACCACACAGGAGCCTGTTCAGACTAGAGTTAAACTCCCAGCATGTAGAGCTCATCCAGCCCCATCCCTTTTTCCTGCAGCAAGTGTACCCGTTGCCCTTAACACTTTGCCTGCACTACTCCCTCCAGTATTTAAAACTTCATTTCTCAGTCAACAAGAAAATGATCACTCAATCTGCTAGTGTTTTACAAAACCATGCTTATTTTTTTCTCTCACTTTTCTAAAAAAAAACCAAAAGCCAATCCCAAAACACCCCAACAAAAATCAACCACCAAAACACAAACCAACCAAAACAACCCTACACTAACGTGTAGTGAAAGCTATCACAGTTTATAATACTTTATTTCTCTCTTTCCAAAGCTATCAGTTTTCCAGCAAATACAAGAAATATGGAAGCAGCCTAAAGCAACATTAATATGGTTGTAAATGCTTCTTATAACCAAGATGTGGCATTTACCCGAACGCTCAAAAATCATGGAAAAAGTTTTGACTTCACTGTGGTGCAAGATTACTCCATAAATAAAACAAACACTTTAAAAGAACCCTACACAAAGACTACTTACAACCAAGGATTGTCCCTCACAACAGTCCAGTTATCACACTGTAAAAATCTGAGTTCACTTGTGCCTTACAATAATGTGAATACTTGAAACAAACAAAAAATGTACCATTTTTCCAATGCAAGAGAATGTTCAAGGGCAGATCAGCATTCACGAAGTGCCTAGTGAAGAAATGTTTTGGTGGGGTTTTTGTTTGGGTTTTTGTTTTTGTTTTTTTTTTCAAGCACAGAAGTGATGAAGCTTCTGTAACAAGGTCTCACCCTACAGCAGCTTGAGCAAGATGACCATGAAAGAGAAAAAGCTCCCATATGGAAATCAAGAGCAAGACATCTGAACTCTGAGTAATATTCTCTGGAGGATGCACCAAATATCAGGAGAACTTGCCTGTGTTCATCTCACTACAGTTTATAAAAAAGACCTTTCCAAAGAAGCAGCATGGTTTCTGCTGGAACACAGAGGGAAGTGTTCCTGTGCCTCTGCTGGGCAACAGCACAAGCTCACCCCACAACAATCATCCAGCTCCCAGTTTCCAACGTGGTCACCCTAACAGAGGGAAAAGGCACCTCCAGGTGCCAAGAAACGAAGTTGCTGAAATCCATCTCTAAACCAACAACCCGTTCGTCTGCCCCCGAGCCAAAGAGAGACCCAGAACCTCCTCAGTGCAACTGGACAACACAAAATCCACTTACCCTCTAACGACAAAGCGGCAAAGACACATGAAGAGCACTTACTCGTGCCGTCATCCGGCTCAAAGCTGCCAGTGTTGTTCCACGTGTTGTTGTTGCTATTCCCGTAGTTCTCATCCGTGCCGGCCGGCTCGGCGTAGTCAGCCGGGTTGAAAGTTCTGTAAGAAACACAAGAATGGAAACTTTTACTCCCTCTCCCGTAGCATTTTAAAAGCAACTCATTTTATTCAGACCATGACACATCTCACGCCCAAAAGGCAGCGCTCTCAGCAGACAGGTGCCTCAGTTACACTAGTCATTCCAAATTTAAGTTAGCATGATGCACTTTTGGCTTTATTAACAAAAAAAAAAGGAAAATCGGAACACAAATGACCAACACAAATAGTACTATTCATGCACAAAGATTTTGATTTTTGCTGTGGTTTGTACCAGTGAAACTCACCCCATGCCTTGGGCAGAAAATCTTCCCCCTCGTCTTCCAGAGCCACCTGTAAAAGACAGAGACACACTGCTGAGCAAGAAAAGAAACATCTGAACAACATAGAGTTTTGATGCCCAGGATATAAAAGTCGTGAGGATCTTCCCAAGTTGATGGGATTTCCAGCAGTGTCTTTACACGTATGGGAATGACCTCAGCTGGCTGGCAGTGTAATTAGCAACGCACGATTCCAGGCTCAGATGAGGTTTCCAGCTGGCACAAACCATAAGTACCAGACCCCAGGTTCCGATGCCTGCAGTGTGTGTCCTCAGCAACAACTCCTGAGCAGCACGGATTTTTATGGAAAAGTGAATTTTAAAGTATTTAAAAACCAAGCCAAGCGTTTGCACCGCAACGGTGCTCAGAGACACACGTGCAAGAACAAGGAGGATCCAGATTCTGTTGCTGACAAGCATTTGTCCCACCTGCCAAAGAGTCACCGCCGTCTTTTTAACTTCCCACCTCTACACAACAAAGCCCTAATTTTTCCCAATGCCACGGACTGGATGTAAGAACTAAATACTGTTTCTAGCACACGCTTAAGATGGGGAAGCAACATGTAGGCACTAACTGTAAGCATAAGAATGGAAAAATCAAGTGTTTATTTTCAGTTTGGCAATTTGTCCCATAAAAGAGGCCTTCAAACCTCAGAGAAGAGATACGCTGGCGTCGTTCTTCACCTCCCACCCCCTCTGACCTCAAAGCCCATGTGTACCTCGGCCTCGGCCACGTCCCCGCCTGCCTCTTTCCGTGCCTCTCCCAGAAGATCCTCCACTCTTACCACCGTCTAGTCCATTCTCCTGGCCCCGAACTGAAAGACAGAACAATGCAAAGACAACTTCAAGATTCATCCTGCTTCAGGAAAGATACAAGACCAAACCTTAAGCACCGAAGCACAGTGGCTGTGCGAGAGACCACGCCACCAAACGCTCCCATAACTTTTTATTTACGGGGTATCAC
>NW_020799135.1:105478-112441 GCF_003259725.1 Athene cunicularia | reverse complement strand
AGAGTGGGCATAATACTTACTCAAGTTCAAAGCATGGATAAATTTACCCTGTTTAGGGGAAAAAAAACCCCACCATTTCCTAAGGGTCACTGTTTTGGGGAACTCTCAGAATAACCCAGGTGAATGTTCCCAAGTGCTCCGCAGTCAGCATTTTGGGTTAAACTATTCTCTCAGATGCAGAGTGATTTAACAAAACCCCTCCTCTAAACAGCAGCTCACAGAGGAGTTATCACAGAATTTATCCAACAGGCAAGTTCAAGTCATCCCAAGTTCAAGTGTAAGAAGTTAAGCACACCTCCAGCTTACTGCCGTGGGCCCGCATTGGTTTATTTTATGACAGTCCGCAGTGGTTTCATACTCTTAAACTGATGCTGCACACCGTTAGAACAATTAAAAATAGTCACAGGTCACTGACAAACACCTAAAAACGTAACTGGCAGACAAATTTTTGGATGGCAACATGCAGGGACAGTGACAAAAAAAACATACACAGAGGCACAAACTGCCTTCAAACCCAAGGCTTCTGAAGTCTCTCTCCGTAGGTATCTGGCTCAGAAGGAAATTTAGAAAATATTTACTTTGAATACTCTAATTTTAAGCCAAATCTAAGCCAATGCTAAGATCACATCACCTCCTTTACTGTTTGAAATACGGTAGGTTATGAGTAACCAGTTCAGCAGGTGAGCAGTTCATCCGCACAGGAGTATCCGAGCAATTAGCAAGTCTGTTTCTTATCAGAAAATCCCCTTTACGGGATTGCTGCACAAGCTGAATCCAGGCCAGAAGCAGCTCCAAGACCTTTGACCAATTACAGTGCGGCCGCTGCCTGCGCTCAGCGAGGCGGGTACCAGCCCACAGGCCCCCCACGGCACTGCAGGCTGGAGCAGTGGCAGGACTCAAGGGCTTTGGTCTGGCAACTCCCTTTCTGCCTCTACAAATTTTCCGCAGCAGCCCTGCGTATCTTGCACCGCCGGGTGTTCCAGCTACTCGAATAAAGGAGGTGCTGCTACGTGACGCGGGTTGCTCCGCACTATCCTGGATTCTATTTTCACGAGCAACGTGTTTATCTAGGAAACACAATTGCAGCAATAGCAGGGGGTTTGTTATTTAACTAGAAGGCACCAGTTACAAGGGACGTGGAGGAAAATACAGTCATGGCAAAGCTTTACCTCAGCCATTCATATCATTCCCCTTTCTCAAAGGATTTTCCAACAGCTACTTTGTTCAGTTGTCAATAGAAAGGGCTCTCTAAAGGCAAGGAAGAACACTTACATGTGCTGTACTGAACTTGGCTGGTGCCAAAGCCACCAAAGCACCTGACACTGGGGAGCAGCTACGTTACACAGAATATAGTCTGAGATGTCCAGCTCATCCATCTACACTCGGGGTTAACGAGGAAAAAAAAATGAGCTAATGCGTAATATTCTGAAGTGATATTTACAGCCTCAACTCTACAGAGTTGCAGCAGCTTCAGCCAAATCAGGCTGCTGGGAAGATAAATTTGATCAGCTGCAGTTTGGAAGGATCTGGTGGTATTCGTAGGATTTTTACTGGGCTGTATCAGAACTTGCATCTCTGCTGCCTTTGTCACAAAATGAACGACACCCCGCACACCAGGCAGCAGGTTCCTCCTAAGAAAGCGCTTGCTTGTCTCAGAGCTGACTTTGGCTTGCCTGAGACAGGCACCTGCGTGAGTGACAGCAGTTGAGCCTAACTCCACAGAAAACAAACAAAAAGACCCTCAAAAATGTGGCATGGGCAGCAGCACACAAGCCAGTCAGTGCATCACTGAGAAGCAAATGTTTAGGGCCAGAGACACAAAACTGCATTACTCCAACAGAAAGGAACCACAGCTGACACATACCTGCCTTTCAACATAGGTCACTCAGCCCTCGCAGGAAAAGATAAGTTACTTCACACTCACAGCAGCGTGAAAGCTTATACAGATGCCACTGTACTGTTGTCAAAGTGCTTGGATTCAAAAAGGAATAGGAAGTAAATGTTTTCTTGCATTTTCCCCTCTATTCCTTTGGGCCTGCTGGCCACGCTCACATTCTGGGCGAGCCTACAGAGAGCAGTATTAAGAAGCCAGGACACAATTACACTGTACATGCTACTTGTGGAACTAGTCAGTCATTTTGGCTCTCGTTATCTAGACATTACTGCACGTCTTGTCTCCAAATATGCAGTTACACTGAACTAGGCCTCACCAGATTTACAGGACCCAATCCTACCGTGTCCGGATTGCCCTCCAGCAGCACGTTGATGGCTCTGTTAACATCTCCGTTGCAGTCATGCAGAGCAATCACACACTCGTCCTGGTTCTTGCCTGTGATGTCAATCAGCTGTAGAGAAGACAACACCACTGTCAGCATGTTCCAAAGCAAGGCAGCCCTAAAATCTTTGTGGATCTCTTAGAAGACAAGCAAGTTGAATCCCAAACCAGAAATCCTACAGTGTCAGGGTTTGGGAGTGTCCCCAGCTTTCTCAGGTTCATTATGGCCCCTCAACGAGGAGTAACTGAGGGTGGAAGTTTCTGAGTTACTGTTGTTTCACCACAGCTCAACTGACAACCTCCTTTTCTCTGGATAACACCATTCCCTGTGTTCTGGGGAACAAGCAGTCCAAGGAAATTCAAGGAGCAGCCAGCCGCGTCCCTCCCAACCCCCCCCAGCATTCACGATACTCTCAACATCAATCTTGCCTTCCTGTCAGGGTTCACCCTCACTACTTTCCACACTCACTTGTTTCACCTTCTCCTCAAAGTCAGCGTCGTTGTGGTCCGAAATCATCTGTGCAAGTCGAATCTGTTCCGCAGTGGCCTAAAGAAATCAAATGTAGAGAGACAGAGCGGTTAGAGCTGCACATTTCCAGCAAGCCTTCCTCCAAAGGCAGTATCACTTTCCCGAGATCTCTGGAAAGGAATCAATATGATGAAGACGAGGTGCAAACAAGGGTCTGAAAGAAGAAAGCTTCAGAGAGAAAGATGGAAGAGCAAGCGAGCAAGGGGAGTCTGGAAGAAAGGGACATAGCACTGGATGGCCTCGCGGCACTGGGTGAGCCACAATCACCTAAACTTTGTCCATTTCAAGGCAGACCTTACCACCACAAAAACATCAAGACTCACTTCAAGCAGCTTCTCAGCCACTTGCATTCATTAAAGTGAACGGGGAATGGTCAGATGGAAATAAAAACAAAATCTCAGCCCCAGCTCCTGCTTGGAGACACCAATGTGGGAACCTGACTGCCAGTGGCCGCCCAATTAACACGGCTCTGTGAGCAGCACACGGGAAGTTCGTTAGGCCGAGCCCGGCCGTTAGCGCCAGGCCAGGCAGGAGTGCCAGGTCTCCACCTCCAAGCTAACTGGTTTCCATGGACGCTGCCCTTACCTGCGGCCGCTGCTTGTGCTGTGTCTGGCTCTGTGTCTGTGTCTGCTCCCAGTTCCCCCGGGCTCGGTTAGTGCCCACCGATGTCATCATTTACAGTATATACAAATAACAGTATTTACAAGGTAGAACTCTGTGGTGGGTCGGGGAGAAGAGAGAACAGACTGTTAGAAACCGAAAACAAAAGGCAGGACCGAGACTGAACAATCGCGTGGGTGAGGCAGCCAGTAAAGCCGTCGTGGGCCCCCACCCTCCCCACTGCTTCCCCGAAAGTCAGTGGGCCAGGCTACCATTTCTGTGTGCCCCCAAAACAAAAAGGCCACTTGTACTTCTCGAGGTTTCTCCACCACTACCACAGCAGAGGGCTCCAAATGAAACATCACCTGCACCCAGGCAGGAGCAATCAGGACCCAGGAGCAGAAGTACTTGGGGTAAAGGGTTTGAGAACTTGCTGCTAAAACATGAGTGAGCAGGCACAGATCTGCCATGACCAGGGCCCTAAGAGGCTGCAGTGATCAGCTGGAGCAAGGAATGCTTGAAAAAAAAAAACCAACCTCTAAAGAAATTGCACTTGGAGAGTAGGACATCACAGAGCCTGAGACACATCAACTACTTCCTCTTCTCCTTTCTTGCCTTCAAAGCAGGGAAAGGGAAGCAAAAACGCTCCAGTAATAAGTGGTGCTACAGGTCTGTGGGATATTGTTTTAATAATATGCTGCCCTTGTAGAACTGCCTAGTTTTGATTGCTTCAATTACTCCCCAGAACCAGAAATATTAAGTTTTCTTCTATTAGGTATTCTGGCTTTAAAAAAACTAGCAAAAAAGCAAACTAGATGCCAACAATGAATAACAGTCAGTAATGTCGTTAGGTAACTGCTTGAAGCAAAAAAAAAAATCCCAGTAAGAGTTCAGGCCATGGAGCATCCAAAGCAAGTGGAGTTTTATAACCTCACACTGGGCTTCAGGGGAAGAGCCCAACCTGGGTGGTTAGAAGGGGATCAGCTCTGAGTAGCTGTGCCCTGCCTATTGTCTCCCCAGTACGAGGGATGCCAGACACATCCCACACCACTTGACAGGACTTGCTACTTCCAAGCCCCCCGAAATCTCAATAATTACAAACTTCACATTTTCGGATTTCGTTAACAATGACTGCGACGCCTTCCTCCAAAGCAGCAGGGTCTGCTCCAGGTGCTGGTGCTGCAGGCAGACGCTTGGGACAGGGGAAGGAGCCACAGACAGAGCGTAAGAGCAGGGAAGAAACCCGAGTGAGAAAATCCGACCTGCAGGATATGATCTGAAACGTTGCTTGCGAACACCAACATGGCAGCACAGAGCAAGGCCAGGCTCAGGGAGCGTTAGCAAACAGCCCAGGAAGAACTGGGGAGTCTCTTCTCAAAGTCCATGAGTGAAGTGCTTGACTAGTCTGAGAGATCCTTCCCCAAGAGCAGAGACCCTAATGTCACCTCCTCACCCTGGCTCCGCGCACACGCCACCGCTCCTGCTCCCATCAGTGTCTAGTCTTCCTCTGTAGGCAAGTTTTCAAGTGCAATTGCTCCCGCATCTTCCCACAAAACCTCAAAAGTTTGTCCTCCGGGGCCACCCATGCCTCGCAGCAACTGCATACCACTGTTTTCCAGCTACACAGTGCCCAGGTTTCTTATCAGGAAACAATCCAAGCTACCTGTCCAGTCACCAGGAGCCCCCGAGGTGCATGTGACACCGAGCAGATTCAAGGAAGAGTCACCAAGCCTGGGCTTCACCCAAGGCAGAGCAGACAAAGCCTCCTGGGCTACGCAGCCATCCCTCCCACACTCCACGCAGGCTTCTTCCCCACGGTATTTATTTTTGCTCTCCACCGCTATGTCTCTTCCAGTTCTAAGTGTTTCACGCACAAACAAGTTGTCATATTAAACCAATTTGGCAGCAGAACTGCAGGCCCAGAGGGAAGCAATCCTGCCCGTTTGCAGTAACTTAATCTGCAATTTCAATAGGATACAGTTCCAGCAGTCTGCTGCCCCGAACCTTTGTGCAGTGGCTGGGCATTGTTCAACAGCTGCCACGCTCCACTCTGCCCAGCTGCATTTCTGCCACATTTAAATCATGATGATTTTTTTCTTTAACATGCAAAAAAAACACAAGAAAAACATCTATTATAGAAATATCAGCAAGGCCCTGACCCTGCTGAGCCCATCAGGTAATCAGGCATCCCCATGCCCTGCACTGAAGGAAAAAGACTCAGCTGCTGATATTTTATTCCTCAATCATGTAACTTCAGTACAGCTCACAGGCAATATTTAATTGAAAATCTTTGTTATCCTGATACTTGAACTGGCCCCACACAGAAGTAACAATAACATGAGTTTACCAGTTCAAAGCAATCTTCATCAAAAGCATTTTACTTTTTTTTTCTTTTTAATAAGAGCAAACCCATACATATTCACCAAGAAGGATGTAAAAATAAAGAGCAACTCCAGTCAAACCAAGTTGTGGCTCATCCACACCAGAGAAACAGCGTTAAATCAGGCCAGCGCTTACGTTTCAAGACAAGGGGAAATCGATGCATGCGTACAGGATTTAGGGAAAACAAAAAGCTTCACAGCCACGGGTTACATCTTTTCTTCAAAGAAGCTGCAAGTAAACGTGACACACTTTGCCGTTACCCCTTTCCCTTCCCAGACTACACCGCTACCACCTTCCACATCTAGAGAGGAAAGAGTCTCGGCTACGCAAAACATGACGTGCAGAGTCTCCAGAAAAAGAGATGATACAAAAATGTAACAAACTGTTCATTTTTATTAGAAATTTCAGGTAAGTTACAGTTTTAGAACAAGGATCTGTCAGCCCCATCCACTATCCCCAGCTGTATCAGACCTGCTGGCTGATGCTGGGTGAATCCCAGCACGTCCCAGCCTCAGTTTCCCATATCTGTTAATACAGAAAATTGGTATTTCCTTCCCCCTCCGACAAACCTTGATTAACACATGGAAAAGACTCCAAAGCTCCAAAGGAAAGGACCACAGAGGGCAAAGCATTCAGAAAGATTTTTTTTTCTGCAACGTGGGGCAGAACAAGCACCCAAAGGAGCCCGACACGGGGGGCTGGCGTATCAGTGTTAGGATTTTTTTTCCTCCAGAGCAAACACGTTACAGCTGCAAACCAAATCACTCCCATGTGTGCAGAGTACAAGATTCTGGGGAGATGCCCCCAGATACCCCATCAGAGACCCCAGTTCAGCGTCAACGTGCAGCGTTTTATTGGGAAGACTCACCAGCCGGTGCTGCCGTCCGGGAGCACGCAGGGAGAGCGCCCCAAACTTGCACGGAGGCAAAGGCCACGCACGGGACCTGGAGCGGGGCCGGGATTGCCCCAGGGCCACCAAACCGGCATCGCCCGGGAATTTCACGTGGGCCACAGGGACCCGCGGCGGGGCCCGCCCCACACCGAGGGGCCACCACCAGCAACGGCCCCCGGAGCGCTGCCGAAGAAAGGGTGCTGGAGGCGGGCCCGGTCGCACGCGAGGAGCCCCGAGAGCACGGCGGTAGCGGGGCAGCGCGGAGGCGCGGCCCCCATTGTTACC
>NW_020799135.1:102041-105428 GCF_003259725.1 Athene cunicularia | reverse complement strand
CCCCCCTGCCCTGGGCAGCCCATTCCAACGCCCAACAGCCCCTTCTGCACAGAAATCCTTCCTCAGAGCCAGCCTGACCCTGCCCTGGGCAGCTTGAGGCCATTCCCTCGGGGCCTGGCGCTGGGGCCTTGGCTCCAGAGACTCATCCCCCCTCTCTGCCCCCTCCTGGCAGGGAGTTGCCGAGGGCCAGGAGGTCTCCCCTCAGCCTCCTCTTCTCCAGACTGAACCCCCCCAGTTCCCCCAGCCGCTCCCCAGCAGACCTGTGCTCCAGACCCTGCCCCAGCTCCGTTGCCCTTCTCTGGCCACACTCGAGTCATTCAATGGCCTTTTTTACCTGCACTTCAGCCAGTTGTGTTGTGCCTTTTTATTTTCTAGAAATCCCATTTCACACAGAGGGCCGGTACCCGAAATCTTTAATAGGGAAGAACTTCTGTGCCTACCTGCTGGAACTGCGGAATTCCAGCACCTCCTTCAAAGGCATCCGCAAAGCCTTGATCGACACCTTACTGGATGGGTACGAGAGCGCCCGCTACGGCACCGGGGTAAGCGCCGGTGCGGCGTCACCAGGCCCCTGCAGCAGCTCAGGGAGCGGTTCCTCTGCTACAGCCTTGATGGCTGGACTGAGGTCACGCTGTAACCTCAGCTGGATTTTCCACAGTCTTTTCTGTTTGCGTCCAGGTCTTTGGGAAAATGGAATATCTGAAGTACCAGGATGCTCTGAACGAGCTGGCAAACTTGTAAGTGTGGAGCTGGGGTACAGTGGTGGCTTCTTGGGCCCCCGCAGCCCATCGTGGAGCTGTGAACAGAGACAGGTTTTGGGACAAATCCCAGCCTCTGAGACATGGGCGGTTTATGCCTGTCTGTCCTTCCAGATTTAATTACTACTTGTAGCCTCTCTGTTAGTGCATTTTTGGGTTGGTTACAGAATCCCAGGATCCTCTTGGTTGGAAAAGCCCTTGAAGCTCCTCCAGCCCAACCATGAACCTTCCCCTTACCGTTCCCAGATCCCTCAGCACTGGCTCAGCCCGACTCTTCAACCCCCCCAGGGATCCCGGGGACTCCCCCTCTGCCCTGGGCAGCCCATTCCAACGCCCAACAGCCCCTTCTGCACAGAAATCCTTCCTCAGAGCCAGCCTGACCCTGCCCTGGGCAGCTTGAGGCCATTCCCTTGGGGCCTGGCGCTGGGGCCTTGGCTCCAGAGACTCATCCCCCCTCTCTGCCCCCTCCTGGCAGGGAGTTGCAGAGGGCCAGGAGGTCTCCCCTCAGCCTCCTCTTCTCCAGACTAAACCCCCCCAGTTCCCTCAGCCCCTCCTCACAGTCCACGTTCCTGCTTGCACTGGCTGCTTTGAGCCAGGGACCCTGTGCGGGCTCTAGGCCCGCAGGAGCCCCACGTTGGTTTTCAAACCGGTGGCAGTGAGCGCCGTCACCCTGAGGGCAGATCTGCCTTGTGTCAGACTCCATGGTTGAGCGGCTCCCCGGAGAGGGTGGCAGCTGTGACGGTGTCTCCCCTCTCTGCAGGACCAAGGCCCGGGGAGGCAGCAGCCAGCGGCAGCACCAGTCGGCGGCCAAGGACCTCACCCTGTCCCCTGAAGTCTCCAACCCCGCCACCATCCAGGTCACCTACCTGCCTTCCAACCAGAAGAGCAAACGTGCCAAACACTTTCTGGAGCTGAAGAGCTTCAAGGACAACTACAACACGCTGGAGAGCACCCTGTGAGCCACACGGGGAGCCCTGCTCCGGGGACCTGCCACGAGCAGCGCCCCTTGCTGGGTGCAGCTGGTGTCCCCAGCGGGTTTTGGCTGCAGTTCAGCGTTTGGGCAGCGTTGGGAGGAAGCTGCTGCTCTCTCGGGTCTCCCTTTTGCACGACGTTGGAGCTCGGTGCTCAGCGGAGGCTCCGTTTTGGCCGGTGGAGCTCGGCCCTCGCCAGGAGCCCGTTTCAAAGCAGCGCGCCGGGGATCGGCCCGCGCGGCCTCCTTCAGGCTTTTGAGTCCGGCAACGTCTTAAAGCCCTTGGCCCTGTGAATAAACTAATTAGCTTTAGCTTATTTATAAAAGACACCAATCCCAGCCAGCTCTTTCCCTGTGAGGGCTGGTGGGGGGCTGATGCTGTCTGTCCGTCCTGTTTGTGTGGGTCTCGGGCTTTGGAGCTGCTCGTCTGTTCTTTCCAAAGGGTGAATTTTCTTTTCCCTGTGGCACTGTGGCTGCTCTCAGCCGGGCCTGTGTGTGTGCCCGGGCTGTGCACCAGGATGCCTGGACGGAGTGTAAATAGTTTGGTGGCCAATTCTCAGCTGAGGTGCCTCTTTGGGCTGCGGTTTCTACTCTTTTTCTCCTGCAACTGGGTATTTGGGGACATCTTGGGCAGACAAATACCAGCTTGGAACGTCCTGTCTGTCCTGCCGAGGGGGTGTTTCCTCCCGCTCTCACCAGCACCTCGTGTGCCAGCAGCTGCCAAGCTCGTGGAGGGGCAGAAACTCGTGGCCCCCGACGGGCCGTCTGGGTCCTGCCAGGCCGAGGGCAGCGGCCAGAAGCCACCGCAGCGCGTGGGGGGGGCCCCCGCCCCTCCCCTGGGCCTCTGCACTCTTTTTAATTGCTGTTTAATAAAATGACACTTAACCCCCAGCGGGATGCGTGCCCTTGGCCTCTAACTGCGGGAGCCACGTTGGGGCCTGGGTCTGTCCCTGGGCCCTGCTGCGGTAACCAGGTTGTCATTAAGTAGCCAAGTTGCCATTAAGTAGACAAGTTGTCATTAACCATGTTACCCTTAGGTAACTGGGTTGCTGTTAAGTGGCCAGGTTGCCATTGGGTAACTGGGTTGCCATTAAGTACCCAAGTTGTCGTTAGGTAACCAGGTTGCCATTCAGTAGCCAAGTTGTCATTAGTTAACCAGGTTACTGTTAAGTAGCCAAGTTGTTAGGTAACCAGGCTGCCATTAAGTAGGCAAGTTATTGTTAGGTAACTAGGTTGCCATTCAGTAGCCAAGTTGTCATTAGGTAACTGGGTTGTCACTAAGTAGCCAGGTTGTTGTTAGGTAGCCGGGTTGCTGTTAAGTAGCTTGGTTGTCGTTAGGTAACCAGGTTGCCATTAGGTAGCCAGGTTGTAGCTGGGTAGTCGGGTTGTCGTTAGGTAACTGGGTTGCCATTAAGTAGCCAAATTATTGTTATGTAACCAGGTTGCCATTAGGTAGCCGGGTTGCTGTTCAGTAGCCAGGTTGCCGTTAGGTAGCCGGGTTGCCGTTAGGTAGCCGGGTTGCCGTTCAGTAGCCGGGTTGCCATTTGGTAGCCAGGTTGCCGTTGCTGTTACCGGTGGGGCAGGCACCGGGGACGGTTTGGGGTCCCTGTGGCTCCAGCCGTGGCAGCGGGGAGCAGCCAGAGCCCGTCCCTAGATGTG
>NW_020799135.1:96792-100706 GCF_003259725.1 Athene cunicularia | reverse complement strand
GGCGGCTGGGCGGCCCCCGAGCCAGAGCGCCGAGGAACCCCCCGAGCCGGCCCAGGTAAGGTGGTGACAGCCACGGGGTCCCCTCAGCCCTGCGTGCACCGGGACGGGTGGGCAGCGCTGTCTGCTGTGCCGTGGCTGTGCCAGGAGACTGCGCCCGCACCTCCCTGCTCCGACTTCGTCCCGCTGCAGGATGCCTCCTGCTTGGCCACGGGATCCCAGAGCATCCCAGACACCGAGGTGAGGCCGGGGTGCTGCCCGCGCCGTGCCCGGGTGGGTCCCGCCTGGGCAAACAGCGAGGAGTTACCCCCCTCCCTGTTCTTTTCTCCTTCTCTTGCAGGGAACTGAGCCCCGGGTCCTGTCCGCCTCCGCCTGCCCCTGCCTCTGTCTGATATGTTTGATATTAGGTTGTTTTATTGGAAAACCAACTAAATATCAAACATATTCTTACAGTGCCAGGGATGCCCAGCGCCGACCCGGCAAGATACTGCCTGCAGCATCCCGTGAGCAGAGGGGAGTGTGAGGGGTCCCTCTGAGCCTCCGCCCGCCCTGCACTAAACCCCGTCTGCCCGCACCGCATGCCCGTCTCCACGGGGCTGGGGAGAGGGAGCCAGGAGCTGCCACCCGCGGGGGCCGGCGGAGGTTTGGGATGGTGGCGGGGTCAGCACTCGCCACCTGTCCCCCTGCTCATGCCTGGGATGATCCCAGGGCAAAGGCACGTGGCCCTGTGCCCGCCGCTGGCTCCTTTGCCCCCATGCGTGGGATTATTTATGGCTCTCAGGGCCCTTCGTGGGCACCGTCCCCTCCTGGTGCCCTGCCCGGGGTGTGGGGAGCTGCCACTGGGGTCTCTGTCTCCTGGGTGCTGACCCATTCAGCCCCCCAAATCTGTCCCTGGGTGGGAACAGCGCGTCACCCCCGTGGAAGATCCCGACCTGGCTCACAGACCAGCAGGACCTCGTGGCCGGCGCGAGGAGGCTGCTAATCTCCTTGGCTGCGTAGGAAGTGCTGCCGCTCGCCCTGAGAATTCCTCCCTGCGCCTGGGGAATTTGCTCCTCCAGCTGCCAACAGCATCTTTTGTCTCGCTGCCAAGCACTGGCTTGGCCGGAGCTGGGCTTGGGGCTCGGGGTCTCCCCGGTGGGTTCTGCTCTGGGTGTTGGGCTCAGGTCCCCCCACTGCTCCCTGCTGAGCCAAACAATTCGGGTCAGGGGCTGCTGCTAAGCCCCTTCTCTTAAAATAGTATCCGACTGAGCTTGCCCTTTTCCACGCCACCCCCAGACACGGGTAAATGTCAACCCAGGGGCCACTAAAACTTCCTGAGCCCCACCAGTGGGGTGCAAACTGGGGAGCTTCACTGTCGGTGCTGCCCGGACCCAGCTCAGTGTCCCGAGCGTGTCCCAGGGGAGTGGCCGGGTGGGAGCACAGTGTCCCCATGACACTGGTCAGGGTGTCCCATTGCGCGGGGGGGGCGGGCAGCCAGGACAATGTGGGACCCCCCGCTTGCAGACCTGACGCTGCTTTTTATAACCACCCCAGCTGTCCTCAGGAGCCCAAATAAGGCTGCGGCCACCCAGGCCCCCCCAGGCAGACAATGGGTCCCGAGCACAGACTTTTTGGGAAGGTGGGGAGGCGGCTCGGCCCAAGAAAGGCAAATCCCCCGCACCGGCGGGCAAGGCAGAGTTGATAAACCGGGCGGCGGGGTGGCAGGCAGCACTGCCCCCCTGCCTGCCCCTTGCCTGTCCCGCTGCCCGCCGCCGGCACCCGTGTCCCACCGAGGATGGAGGCCATCAAGAAGAAGATGCAGATGCTGAAGCTGGACAAGGAGAACGCCCTGGACAGGGCGGAGCAGGCGGAGGCTGAGCAGAAGCAGGCGGAGGAGCGGAGCAAGCAGGTAGGGTGGGTGGCAGAAGCCCCCAGCCCAGGGGTGGTTTGTTTTTTTTTTTGGGGGGGGGGTGGCTTCTCCCTGAGCTGGACCACGCTGAGCCCAGGGCCAGCACAGACAAGGGGTACAAGGGGGGGAGAGCTGCCACTGTCCCACAGCTCAGGGGCCAGGGTGAGATGCTGTGGGGCTCAGCCCCTGCCAGCTGGTGGCATGTGGGACAGGGATGGATGCTGTGGGGCAGAGCTGGCCCTGGGATGGGGCAGGAGGGATGCGGTGGGGCAGAGAGGAGCTTGCGATGGGGTAGGCAGGGCTCTCCTGCCATGTGGGGGTCCAGAGGGGCAGCCACCTGCGGTGACCGCCTCTGCCCTTCCAGCTGGAGGACGAGCTCGCCGCCATGCAGAAGAAACTGAAGGGGACAGAGGATGAGCTGGACAAATACTCTGAGGCCCTGAAAGATGCCCAAGAGAAGCTGGAGCTGGCGGAGAAGAAGGCGGCGGATGTACGTATGGGGTGCAGGGTGGGAGCTGGGTTGGCTGCCTTTCCCTTGTGGCCCTCCCGGTGGGACCACAGCCCTCCCCTGTGGCCTTGGGGACAGAGAAAGGTCCCTGTCGGCCTCGGGGCACTCCAGGCAAAGCTGTGGGGGTGTCTGGGAGCAGAGAGTGACCCCGGGAAGGACACGGAGTCACAGCTGCCAGCGGAGGAGCTGAGCTCCAGAGGAGGAGGGAGCCCTCGTCTCCCCGGGCAGGCAGAGGCCGCATGGGCAGCGTGACAAGGGCACAGCCAGGCTATTGTTGGCCGCTGTTTCCAGGAAAACAATGGCGCGAGTGGTGCAGGGTTTCGCCGGCCGGCCGCTGTCTCAGCCATCACATGGCGCAGCGTCTGTCCCCGCTCATCACCTGCTGGGACCTGGCAGCCGGAGGGGCTGTCACCCCACGGGCTCCAGCGTCTCAGGGGTAGAGCGGCGGGGAGATGCAGAGGAAGCTCTAGAAGCTCCCAGCTCTAGTGTCCAGCCTGGAGGCAGGAGCCTTCCCCTCCCGCTACGCCGCTGGGGCCAGGCCGTGGAGAAGCACCCCAAGCCCCGACACAGCGCCTGGGCTGGCTCTTACCGCCACGTCCTGGCTCGGAGCTGGGGTCAGGGTGTCATGGGGGACTCCCAAACCCCCTCTGAGCCCTGGGGGGTTTGTCAACCCCACGGCTTCACTTGTGGCTTCCTGGCCCGGCCCTGGCTGAGCGTGCCACAGCGCCAGCCCTGCGCGGGAGCTCAGCACATGCTGAGCGTGGCACTGCAGAGCTCTGGGGAGCCCTTTCCCTCCCTTGCACCCTTCTTCCCTCCCTTGCACCCTTCTTCCCTCCCTTTGCTCCTCACTGCGGTGCTGAGAGCCACATCCCCACTTGCTTCACAACTCCGTAATCCCTTTCTGTGCATCTGGAGACCCCTTTTTCTGCTGCCACCCCCCCAGGGCGACTCTTGGGACACCCCCCCACCCCCCTGTTTCACCCCAGCTCAGTGAAGCGGAGGGGCAGGAGGAGGGATTTTGCACCCCAGAATGTTGGATGGACAGAGCTGCCTTCCAGCTCCTTCCAGTCTGGCCCCTCTGGTCACCAGCTCATCTCCGGGGTCGTGCCAAGCCGTTTGGGCAGCTGAGTGCTGCCAGCCCTCTCTGCCCTGGCAAACGCACCCCTGGGGCATGTGCCTGCCTGGCTGCCCAGGTTTTTAAGAGGTGACACAAGGGCAGCAGCCTGGCATCCCCTTTTCCTTTTATTTTCATGCCTGAAGCGCTGCCAAAGAGACTTCATGGAGAGCGAGGGCAGTGGCAGGTCTGGGGGGGCATTTATTGAGCTTTCAGGGGGCTCCATGCAGCATTTTCTGCCCTAACTGAGACCGGAGAGTTTTAGCAACAGCAAAAGCTTTTTCAGCAGCAGATTTTGGCACACGGCGGCGGCGCGGGAGCCTGGCAGCTGCACTCTGCGCTGTGGAACGGCAACGCCGGCGAGCACTCGAGCTCCGTCCTGGGGGAGGAAGGAGGGGAGTGAGATC
>NW_020799135.1:83940-96742 GCF_003259725.1 Athene cunicularia | reverse complement strand
GGGGGTGTTGTGCCACGAGGCTGGTGGGGATCCCCGGGGAGGGCGCCCGGTCCCCGGTTGGGTTCCCCGGCTGCCTGCTCGCCCCGAGCCGTTGGAGAGGAAGGGGAGGAACCCGGCCATCTTGTCTGGCCCCGAATTGCGAGCACAAAGGTGTGAGCAGCCTTGGCATGTGCTGATAAAATGGAAGTGATTTCACTCGTGATGCTGCCGGCGCAGGAACCCGGTGGAAAACTCCCAAACTCCACATCCTGCCCAAATCCCGGCGAGCGGGGATCTCCGCTGCCCCCGGGACCGGCAGCTGCGTGAGAGCGTGCTGGGGGCAGGCAGGGACTGGGCTGGGGTTGTTTGGAGGGAAGGAAGGAGCAACCAGGGAGGAATCCGAACTGGCGAGCACCTGCCCTCGCAGCTGAGCCGGGCAAAGGTGGGGACAGCGTGTGGGGTGACACAGGGCAGGTCCCCGTGGGCGACTGGCTCGGATCAGGGCGTGACTCTCCGCAAATTTGCGCAGTGATTTTTGCGGTTGATTCCGTTCAAACCGTCAGGCTGAGGCTTTTCCACCCTCAGCGCCCGAGTCCGACGCCGGCGGCGAGCAGCGTGGTGCTGCTGCTGCGGGACAGATCCGGCTTTGCCGCTGAGGGTGACGGCAGAAGCTTCTGCCGTGCAGTGGGACGAGGCCACTCCCAGACCTCAGCTGGGCTCTTTCTTCGCAGCCACATAAGGAATTCTCTTGCAATAGCGGCGTTGTCATGGGAACATGCGTGTTTCTCGCAGCTTGCTGGAGTCTCGCTACAGGGCAGAGCACCAGTGCTCCCAGCGTAGCGGTGGCTTACAGGACAGAGAACCAGTGCTCCCAGTGTAGTGGTGTCTTATGTTCATTCCGTAGCCTGGCCCTTGTCTCCTGAGGAATGTCCCTGTTAGATCTCCATGGCCTGAGGAAGTGCTGGTGGGCCTCAAAGGCCAAGGCTGGCTCTGCCCTTGGCTTTCAGGGCTCCTCATGGCTCCCTGACTCAGGGCTGCCTTCCTGAAGGAAGCACGGAGTAACGGGGATGTGCGGCTTGGCAGCGGGGCTGCCTGGGAGTATCACCCCTGTGCTGCAGGGAAGTCTGACAGCCTCAGTGGTATGCAGTGAGGAGAAGCAGAAAGAGTATAAGGACCCTTCTGCAGAGCGAGTCAGTTCCTTAAAAGCAAGGGAGGGTTTTTTTGGGTGGATTAAGTGCTGCCTGCAGGAAGTCGATGCTAAATGATGTGGTTCAGAAGGTCAGGAAATGGAGGCCTCCTGTGCTGGTGTGTCTCCATCCCCTGGGAGAAGGAGGAGGTTCTCCACCTTGACAGCTCATTGCCCCTTCAAATAGGCAAAAGACATGCATTTTCAAGAAGCCTCCTTTCCAGTTCTGTTTCACGTATCGTTTTGTTCCTCTTTTGGGCAGACCACTTCCTCCTCCTGCTCCAGAGGAACGTGCTGGTGGGGCTGGCTCTGGGGCAGCCTGTTGCAGTGCTGCCTTGTTTGAGCATCAGTGTTGTGGGTTTCCCCGGAAGAGCAGGGTGTGCCACCATGGGAGCTCCTTTTCAATTTCTGTTCTCACAACCTGGTCTTGAAACACCCCTTGTGAGGGGGTTGGGGAGCTGAGTGCCTTGCTGCCAACCAGGAGGAAGAGCTCAGACAGCTTCTCCTGGGAGCTGGAAGTGATTTGCTGGGCCCTGCTCTAACACTGGCTTCTTTCATTGTTTTGTTGCTCCCTCCCTGGGCATGGTTAGGAGCAGTGGGTACTTGCAGCCTGCTTTGTTACAAGTAGCTGGGATATTTCGTATATGCCCAGAGTGTGTCTGTGCATGGGTCTCTGGGGAAGGCCACAGTGCTGCCCTGAAATGGCTGCAGGTCTGTCCATCTTTGTACCTGCGTGGTTATCCTGCTGGAGAGTAGGATTCGGGGTTCCCCTGGGTGACTTGGGTGGGGTGTTAGTGTCCCCAAAGTGGTTCGGTTTCCTCCCAGACTCTCGTCAGGGTTGAGGCAGGCTGGGCTGTAAGCCGACCCCTCCATTGCGGTCGATAGCAGTGCTATAACGGGCCTTGTTGAGGAGTGTGGTGGCTTCTGGTCTCTGCTGATTCATTAAAGCCTCGGTGGCTTTTTGTGGTCCTGCTTCTGGCAAGCGTGTGGCTCCTGCGGGCTCTCAGCGACGTCACCGGCTCCTGGCGCGTACGGCTGGACCGAGGGGGCTGCCTGCCTGGGGCTGTTGCTGGGGAACAGACTCCTCAGCCTGTCTCAAGACTGGACGAGGCTTCTGCTCTTCCCTTGGGTTCTCAGTGAATCGCTGGGAGGAAGGAAGCCTGGAGCATGGCTGGGGCTGGAGTCATCGGGGTCGTGGGCACGCTGGTGATCTGTAGAAAGCCCAGCCTGACCGCCCTGCCACAGCTTGGCAGCCCTCAGAACCTGAAGCTGTGAAATCTTTCTCACGTTGCTGATGAGAGGGCTTGTTTCAAGCAACACTCATGTCTAGATCACATGAGTAAACTGACTTTGTGCTAAATGGTAGCTGGTGTAGTGGATAAATAGGACTGTGATTGATGGCCTGGCAGGATTACAGCAGCTGCAGAGAAGATCCATTAGCATAAGTCATCTACTTAGTGTTTATGGCTTAAACTGTCACGTCAGCTCAAGCTGACAGGCGGGAAACCTGCAGGATGACTGTCACACGGACAAAGCATGTGTGTGTGTGAAGTGTTGGGAAGCTTAACGTGAGTGCAAGTGCATGGGAGCACAGCCTCTGTAAGAAAGTGGATAAAGCACTCTGGCTTTCTTTTGGCTTCCTGTGTGCTACCGCTGACCTGGGGACAGACCTCAGCTGCCCTGCACTAACTGCTGAACCTGCCCCAGACTGAGTCACCCTCATCTGCTCCCTCTAGGCTGAGGCAGAAGTGGCATCTTTGAACCGCCGTATCCAGCTGGTAGAGGAGGAGTTAGACCGAGCCCAGGAGCGCCTTGCCACAGCTCTGCAGAAGCTGGAAGAGGCAGAGAAGGCTGCAGATGAAAGTGAAAGGTGAGCAAGGGCTGCTGCTCTCACTCTGTGAGACACTTCAGATGTGTTCCTGACTGAGGGCCTGCGCCATCAACCTCTTGGGCTTCCTGGAGGGTGGGAAGGAGATACCACATCAAGGAGAGATGTGGGAGTGGGTACCCGCTTATGCAGAGCAACTAAAACAATGCTGCTGGCCTTGGGTGATTATCTCGGAACCTGAGGCTAGGGAGCAAGTACTGTGTGTTACCGTGCATCCGTGCCTCCAAGGGAGGAGAAATCAGTGGGTTCTGGGACACTTAACTTGTAAAAGGTGGCTGCTGGTGGGGAAGCCTCTCTCTTCCTGCTGCCTCTGCCAGCATCCTCCCTTCTGGCAGATGTCCCCTGACCTGGCAGTATGATTCAGAGGGGAGCAGTCCACTTCCAGTTGGCTGATGTACTCACTGGTGTGCATGCCAGAGTGAGCAGCCTGACCCAGCTGATGTCCTGCCATAAAGATAGACTTGGCTCTTCCTGTATTCCAGCCTGGGAAGGGCTTGGCTCAGCCCTGTGGAGTCCCTGTGACAGTCTGGCTTGTTCTTCTCAGCAGCACCATGTTTCCCGTGGTCCAGGAGCCCAATGAGCTGCTGGAGTAACGCCCCAAGGAACAGTTAATTCTGAGCAATTGAGGTTGCTGTATTTGCATCAGCCCGGTGGTGTCTGCCTTCCTGTGCAACCCTCAGCGCTCGGAGGTGTCGTGGCTCCTAAGGAAGCAACATGGTCCCGGGGGAGCACAGTTAATGCTCTGAAAGTCATTACACTGCTGGCTCATACGGGATTGTTTTATACATCTCACCTCCCTGTGCTTTCTTTTGGGCAGAGGCATGAAAGTCATTGAAAACAGAGCTCTGAAGGATGAGGAGAAGATGGAACTGCAGGAGATCCAGCTCAAGGAAGCCAAGCACATCGCAGAGGAGGCGGACAGGAAGTATGAGGAGGTGAGACACTTGGATGTTCCAGCACAGCTGGCCCTGGCCAGGAGAGGTGGCTCCTCTTCCTGCTGGCAGGGCTTCCTCAGCAAACCTGGGGGGAGAGCCTGGCTCTCAGCAGAGCTACATCAGTGTTTCCCTTCGCCAAAAGACTCTGGCAGCTCCAGTGACTCCTGCAAGACGTTCCCTTTACTGCCTTGCACAGCCTACAAGTACAAAATCATCTTCTTTCCTCTTAACTCTTCTCCCTTCCAGGTTGCTCGGAAACTGGTGATCATAGAAGGAGATCTGGAGCGCACTGAGGAGAGAGCTGAGCTTGCAGAGTCGTGAGTAATCTGCTCGCATGTAACTGGCACGGCTACCTTTGCATGGGAACTAACACAGCATTTCTAACCTTGTTACACAAGGCCTGAAGCACAGGGTGGGTTTAGATCCTCAGATGAAAGAGTTGGAAGCACTTTCCTGCTCGGAACAGGCTTAGGTCCAATGAGGATGTGGAGTTGGCGACGATGCGGCTTGCCTTGTAGCGGAGATGTTCTGCCCCTCTGCATGAAGGGACTCCCGAGTTAGTGAGGCCAGAGAATCCTTTGCTCAGTGTTCACCAGCACTGCTTTGTATGTGTGGTCACGAGATCCTCACACGTTGCTACAGGGCACAAAAGTGCACAGTGGTTGTCCTAAAGCGGCAGAGGCCTCCCAGGCCGGGAGCTGAAGTGGCACGTGGGATGTCCAAGGGCAGAACTGTGGCTGAGGTTGATCTCTGGCCTCTTAAAATATTTGCAGTAACCACTGTGGGCTTCTGCACTGCTGAGCAGCAAGCTGGACTTCCTCTACTTGGAGCAGACACGCAAATTGTGGCATTTGGGCTCCTTTCATGATCCTTTAACCAATCCCTGAGGAGCTGGTCAGGGCCTTTCTGTGCTCTGGGCCTTGTCTAACAAAGTTAGTGTGTGTGCAGCAGTAGCACTGTGCTTCCTGCCCAGACATGCATGTCGTGACCATGACTTTTTTGTGTTTTTCCCCTACCCCCTTTTTTGCTCTGCGGTATTGTGTTATTGGTGCTCCTTTTGACCCTTGCCCCCACCTGGCTTGTGCCATCGTGTGACCGTCACTAACAGTCGTTGCCGGGAGCTGCGGGAGCAGATCAGAATGATGGACCAGAACTTGAAGTGTCTGTCTATTGCCGAAGAAAAGGTACTAACCTTTCCCTTCTCAAACCATTAAACCAGAACTCCTGTGGTGGTCTTGCCACGCTCCTTCCCTCAGCTTAACTGCATCTTTCTCTTTCCTGGAATGTTCTGTCCTCTCTGCCCATAAATATTCCTGTCTGAGTGGTGGTGGCTGTCCATCTGTCTGTCAGAACAGCTTTCCTCCTTTCAGCCGACTAAACATGCAGTGTCTACTTGAAGACTCCAGGTCCGGCAGAAATCTGTGTCCACATCTCAGCTGCTCAGCTCAGTGCCCTGCGCGTGTGCTGGCAGAATACTGAAACTGTAAACTTGGAGGTGGGAAGGGAACTTGCTTTCTGCACAAGTGCCTCAAAGCAGGGTCCCATCCAGTCTGATTGCAGACAGTCTCCTAAAGAACTCCCTGGTCTTCCCTGCACATGGATTTACTTCTTGTCTCTCCTGTCTTTCCTTCCCACTTCTTTTCCTTTTTCTTCCCCTTTTTTCTTTACAAAACCCCACAGTAAATGTTCCGAGCTGGAAGAAGAGCTGAAGAATGTCACCAACAATCTCAAGTCTCTTGAGGCTCAGGCTGAGAAGGTAGGGCTGCTTGTCCAAGGGCCAGAAACATTTCTGTTTCGCTAGGAGGGTGTGTGACAGCAGAGCACCCACTGAGATGGAAATGATGCAACCGCAGCCTTAAGCAGGCGAGGAGAGAGCTGTGCTTGCTGTCCCGGGAGAGCTAACGGATTTCAGTGCAGGGCTGATGTTGGCTGTAGAAGCTGGGAGTGCGGGAAGTCTGGCTGCCCTTCCCTGCCTTGGGGCAGACTCGATAAGCCAAGATGTTTATGCTGCTGGGATGAGAATTTTTCTGCGCCTGAGTTTGTGACATGCATGATGTGAGACTTGCTGTGTGACCCAGTTCTGTTGGATTAGGGTAGGGATGTGAACAACTCCCAGTTGGAAGTTTCTGTGGGCATGTGCTCTGGAGTGAGGAGTTTAAGTCTCCCTCTGTAGCTGTGGGCTCTCTGGAGTGGGAGGTATCTGGGGCTGCTGAGGGTGGCTGACTGCTGACTCCTATACTTTCCCACAGTACTCTCAAAAAGAGGATAAATATGAAGAAGAGATCAAGATCCTGACTGATAAACTCAAAGAGGTGAGTGATTGTGTTGGGATAGCCCAGCTGGGTGACCTGCCCTCAGCTTGAATGGGGAAAAATGTTGAGGGTGGGAGACTTCACATCCTTGGGCGGGCACCTCTGTGGTCCTTTGTGTCCCAGAGTTCAGAGTACTAACTGCCTCACTTCTGTCTGGCAGGCAGAGACCCGGGCTGAATTCGCTGAACGGTCTGTAGCCAAGCTGGAGAAGACCATTGATGATTTGGAAGGTACATTTTGGGGATGGGAAGCCAAAGAGTATGTGGTAAGGAGTGGGGAGCTGAGGAAGGCTGTCTCCTGGATAAGCTGGAGAGTGGAGACACTGCTCTGCTCTTCAATACTTGGAGCATGACCTAAGTCTGCCTCCAAGGTGAGGCTTAGTGCCTCTGGGCTTGAGTTGTGCCCTGGGTATCTACTCTGAAAACAGTTCCCTGGCTGCGCTGCGGCAGATATCAAGCTCTTGATGCAAACACCTTGCCGTATCTGGCTAATAGTGATAGTGTGGCTGGTGTATCTTGTTTGTGATGTCCTCAGGAATGTAACTGGATTCCTGTGCTCCAGCTTAACCCAATTTAAGGAGCAGCATAGGAAGCAAAATGCCTGAACTCAACAGGAGTTGGTTACAGTAACATACTTGTGTGCAGAGACTCATGTGTGTGGCTGGCTGCTGCAGTCAGTGTTGCTGCAAGTCAACCATGTAGTCAATGAGTCCTGAAAGAGGCCCCCATGAAGACTCGGGTTCCCCAGTGTCAGTCCTGGTTCAAGATGAAATCACCAGAAGCCCCATCCGTGCAGCATGGTGGTCAGCCTTTGCCAAGGGATGGGTTCCTTTCCTCCTCCTCTTCTGGTTTCACAGTACTTCAGGAGCACTCCTGAGGCCAGCTGTCAGAGAGCCCTACTTTCCCTAAGCTGTGGAAGGAGAAGGTCCCAACTGCCTTCCTTAAATCTGGGGCTGTGGCTGGATTTTTTTCATGGATAGCTGTGGCTGGGGTGGTGGTGCTGGTAAACCAAAACTCTTACAGGCCTCCTGCTTTGGCCACAGCATGCCTTTTAGTGCCAGGTCTTGGAGAGATTCAAAGCTGCATCCTACTGTCTGGAGTCACTCAGGAGTTTTTTTTATCTGCAAATAGCAATGGTGTCAGCTAAGTTGTTCCAGAACTGCAGCCAAGCAGCAATTTGAGCCATCTCATGATCCAGGGCGAGCTCTTATTGGGAACTGCAAAAACTCCTCCAAATCCCTGCATGCTTCCCTTGAAACACGTTGATTGAGAGTTGGCTCTGGTCTCCTGCCTTGCTGCTGAAGTGACCTAGTTTATGACAACTGACAAAGTTCTCTGGGCTCTGTGAAGCCATTAACAACATTACCAGCTGTACTGTAGCCTAGGCAGCCAGAGCTGGGAGAGGTCGGGGCCAGCTCTGTGCACCACTCAAGGAGCACATCAGTGCGAGTTTCAGGCCTGCCTCCTCCCCCGAAGGTGGGTGATCTGCCTGTCTGCTCCATTATCTGATGGAGAACACAGGTGTGGCCTGTCTGTTCTGCTCACCCTGCCCAGCTGTGTGCTACAGAATGGGAATTCCCTCTGGTGCCCAGGACTATTACGTGACTGACTTCTCCCAAGCTGTTTTTTGTTGTATTGAGACAAGGTGAGAACAAAGCACTTCAATTAATCTGTGCCTTCCTCAGGTGTAGCAAGCTTCTCCCTAAGTGGATGGAGTTGCCCTTCCCTGCTATGCCTCCTGTCAGTGGTTCTTGCTGACCTAGCTGGGCAGCTTGTTCTCACAAGCTGATGTGGTTTGAGTTCTTGGCTCTGCTCCCCTCAGAGTTAGCTTGTAATCCTGGAAGGCACTTGCTGGTCAGACTGTCCTCGGGCTGTTGGAACCCTCCCGTTCATTGTTGGGAACTAATACAGAGTCCTGGTGGCTCCACATCTAACTTCATTTTCTTCTGTTCATGAATCCCATGCTGCTTTTCCTGCCCCAGGGTGTTGGAAGAAATCCTCTGCCTTCCCTCATTGTTTCCCTTTTGTTCTCCTCCTAAACCTCTTCTAGATGAGCTCTATGCCCAGAAACTGAAGTACAAAGCAATTAGTGAGGAACTGGACCACGCCCTGAATGACATGACTTCCATGTAAATATGAGCTGGCTGGTGTTTGCCTCTCGCTTCAGCAGGCTAGACCGCCAGAGCTTGCTTGGTTTGCTGTGATTTTCATAGTTGGAGAATCAATGGCACTGTGTCTAGGTTACTTCTACAGATCTCTGCCTCAAGGATTGCGGAGGCTTCCCTGCAGCATGCTGTACTCTAACTCTAAGGTCCTTGTGATCTGCATGTGTAACATGAAGTGCTGTGCTGGCCTGAAAGGGTCCTGACTTGAACTCTGAGTGCAATTCCCAGTCCCACTGGGAAAGGCTTTATAAGGTAACATGGCTTAGTTGACTGCTGGAGCCACTGAGCCATGGTCTCGGGATTCCTCCTGGAAGAGGCTGTGGATAGCGCTCGAGTGGATTCCTTAGGAATTGCTCTAACAGGCTTGAGATGAGCTGGATCATGAACTGATCTGTGGAAGTAGCTGAACTCGTACGTTTCTGCAACTTTGCTACTCGGCTTTTTGTTCAGATTTGCAGTGGGTTCTGCTAACAGCTGCTCCGCACAGTCCTTAGCACTAACCGAGGAGAGGCCGTGTACTTGCATCGCAGAGGAAGAGCCTTACCACTAGTGTCCAAAAGCTTCCTGAGCAGAGTTTGCTGTGCACAAACACTTAAGCTTCTCTTAAAATTAGTGTCTCCTTCTGTCTCACACAGATAAGTCTAGTGATTCCAAACTCCACTTTGGATTTGCCTCTCTGCTTGGTGGCTTTTTCTGCATCTGCACCCTACATTCACGCTCTTGTCATCTCACTCTGAATTCCAGTACCTTTTTCCAGTTACTGTGCACAGGGCATCCCTGGGAACGAGTGCTGTAAAGACACTGAAGCTTGACAGCAGCAGCAGCCCCCCAGTTATGCTGCACTTGCTCCTAAACAAAGCTCCCTCTGTTTGACCCGACGTGCCAGACACTGCTGTGCTCTGAGGGGCTGCCCTTTCAATGTCTGGGTGTAGCTGGGAGTATGTTGTTCTCATCTGCATATCTTGTGTAGAGCCATAAAGCTCCTTTTGTATTTCTCTTGCCTCTTGCTTGAGCATGATGTCACCTTTTTTAAGGAAAACAATTCTTGTATAAATTGAATGGATTGGCTGGTGCTTTTGAGAAATGGGCTTCTAGTGACCACTTGCTGCTTTAGAGTAACTGTTTCAGTGTTGCCTTCAAACCAGTGTAACCCTCATCACCCTCGGTGGAATACACAGACTTCATTAACGTGCTGCATTTTTTTTCCCCTTTGGGTGTCTTACTGGCTCACAGATGTGAATTGCAGCTCCACAAATGGTGCTGCGGCACACAGCGTGCTCTGTAGGGTCGGACGGGAGGCTGGGGTTTGTAGCAGGAAGTCCTCGAGCTGTGCCTGCTTAAGCCTGGCTGAAGACACTCCTCACACCTACCCGCTCTGTAGTGTTCACGGGCGTTGGTGGCCAAACGTTGGCTTACAGTGGGAAGTCACCACATCTGATAGTCACTAGGTCACCAGCAGGGTGTGAAAGCTAATAAATACCAAGTGAGCTCTGGCTGGTTTCCAGTTGGACAGGACTGGTTGGGTGGGAGGTGCTGCCTGTGCCTGTGAGGGGGATATATGGTCCCTTGCTTCAGGAATGAGAACGCACCACAGCAGGGCTGTGGCCATCCCAGCCAGGAAATCCGTGTTTTACAGAATCCTCCCCTCCCCGGGCAGGGGCTGAGGGTGAGGGGATCCTCCTGGGAGTGTGGCATGGAGCTTTACACTGAGCACAGCAGCTGGCAGCAGGCTGCAAACACTTGGCGTGCCTCACCGCTGCTCTGAGTGTCACTGGTTGCTCTGGTATCATAAACACTGATCAGCCTCTCATAACTGGACGTGCTGCCTCGTGGTGGCTTGTCAAATATTTTTTCCTTTCTGGATTGGTTCATCTGCTGCAGTGCCCGAAGAGCCCTTCATGAGCAGAGTTTTGATGAAATGGGACACCTCCCGTGGTTTCCTCAGGTTTGTGTCGCTCCATTTTCCACACAAATGGCACTAGCAGCGAGGGTAGTCCAGACACACTGAACTGCCCCAGCCTGTTCTCACTCTGTCTTCTGTGTCAGGGCTGTCCCCTCTCTGCTGGGTCTAAGGGGGGAAGGAGCGAGCATTCCCACAAGGAATTTTGAAGGGTAGTAGCTTGGAAAGCGTGGGGCGTGGGGCAATAACTCTGTGCCCTGTAAGCACAAAGCAAGAACTGTAACTCCTTAGTAACCAAACCTGCAGCTGGAGTAGGGGGTCTAGATCCCATGGGAGGGGCAGGGCTACCATCACCAGCCCCTGGGGAGTGGGGGCTTCCAGCCCAATGTTTGGTTGCCAGCTCTTACCAGGTAGGAGGTGGCACCCTGCCCATGTGAAATGGCCTCTCTTTACGGGGAGGTCTCAGCTGAGGGTTTGTTACTGACTCGCACTGTGTGGAGCGGGTGGCTCCGTGGTTGCACAGTGATGTTGCAAGCGATGTTATCGAAGGCTGGGCTGTGGCAGGCCCTTTCCCTGCTCCTCCTGATGGAACTTCACACTGGGTGGTAGATGGATGGATGGGTGGGTGATGCAACTTCTGCCCTGGGAGGTTTTTGGAGGCTTCTGGTCTGACTGGATTGCTGGGCTTGTGCAGGCTGGTTACTGGGAGCTGGACTGTTGACTCAGGAGTGCTGGAAATGCAGATTAACTGACCAGGAGACACATGTCCTGGAGCTCTCTGGGTTGTGAGGATGATGGCTGGTAAAGCTGCCCCGGGGGCTGGGTGGAGAAAGGAGCAGGCCAAACCTGGAGTGAGCCCCAGCAGACCTGGCCAGGCATTCCATGTTGAGGAGCTGAGGTCTAGGAAGGGTCACGCTAATTATTTCAGTCACTCTGCTCCCTCAGGGGTGGATCCTTGGGTCCCTGTCCACAAGCAGTAATGCTTGTTTTAAGGCTGTGAGCTGTTGCACCGGCCCGCAGTCAACGGTACTTCTGACCGCAGTTTGCTCCCATCCTCTGTCACTCTGGGGACCCAGGACCAGCCCTGATCACCTGGGGCTGGAGACTACTATCAGGGTGCTCAGAGCCAGCCTGGAGGCCAGAGAGCATGTCCCGAGCTGTGGTAGTGGCTGATGCAAGGGTGGGCTCCGGTGTAGGCCAGGATGGGGTGTACCTGTCCCCCCCATACCACAACTTCCCTTCAAGTTAGGTTGTGGTGGGACAAATTGTTGGCTTCTCTGGTTGTTGCTTGGTCCCTTGGTGGCTTTAAAGAACAGTCAGTCAACATTACTACCCTCTGTCCTGCAGAGTGAGGTGCAGGTAGAGCAGGAGCTGAGGGTAGGTGGGTGAGGGTGAGCTTGTGTGGGCTGGGACTGGAGGGGAGTGTGTGCTTTGGGTGCTTCATGTGAACAGCTTGATTCATTGTCCTGAATTTTACTTGGCCAGGTCTTATTCAAGAGCAAAATATTCTTAGGTTGAAAGCACTGAGCAATGGTGTAGATCCCCTTCAGAGGGTGCCCTAGATTTCTAGGGACTGTGTAGTACACGGGTTTGAGAAGAAGCCTAAAGCCAGCAAGACTTGCTGTACTTCGTGCTCGCTCATCAGGCAGAGGAAGCACGCTGTACTTTGTGATGATTAGTTTTGCCAGGCTGAAAGCTGTCAGATAAGGATTTTTTCACTGCCTGGGATTCCCCCAAATGCAGGAATTCAGGAGTTGTTGGGCTGCGAGGACCCTGCCTGGGTGGATGGGCAGAGATCGATGCTGTTTCTCGGTGGTGGCTGGTTGTGGCTGACAGGCTGCATGGCAGGACAGTGACCATCCAGCCCCGAGAGGTGTCCTGTGCTGGGAGAGGATCAGACTGGTTCTCCCTCTTCTGGGAGCTGCTGACAGGCACTTGTGCTTGGTACCAGCCCTGGGGATGTGTGTGGGTGCTAGAGCCCCATGGCAGGGGCTGGGTGGGAGGTGAAGGCTGTCAGAGACAGGGGCAGTTTGTGCCCTGCTCAGTTGTTCTGGGGCAGTTGTAAATAGGAGCCTGTGTTCCAGAGCTTCCTCGGTCCTGTACCTGAAGCAGATGCGGCCTTTGGTCCTTGTCTCGATGTGGTGGGTTGTTAGTGTGGCACAAAGACGTGTCCTCCAGGTCAGCTGTGAGATGCTGTCATTCCCAGTTCTTACAGTGCCCCTGGCCTGCTGTTAAACCCCGTCGATCCCACTGCCCTGTGGTGTGGCTCACTCTGGCAGGTGCTTCTGGTTCAGCTCTGGCAGGACGACTTCCTGCAAAGTGCTTCACAGGCTTAAAGCACATCCCAAGTCTCTTCTTACCGGGGTACAGCCCAGCCTGCAGGCTCCTCTTCTGGTGTTCTCCTCTTCCTTTCTTTGCCTTTGCAAGCCCTTGGCAGC
>NW_020799135.1:80484-83890 GCF_003259725.1 Athene cunicularia | reverse complement strand
TACTAAAAAAGGGAGGTTTAAATTACACTAGACCTGCATTTATTTAAGCTCTCTGCCCCTTTATGGTTTTAAGCCCATTTAAAGATACACCTGTGAGTGGAGGGGGGAAAAACATCTTCAGGTTTTTCTTTCAGGCCTTTCTCACATTATGATAGAGTCACCATTGAGCCCACTTATGGGAACGGTGCCACTGGTTCTTCAAAAGCTTTGGGATCAGTCCTCACTAAGCAATGTTGAGGAAGATGGTAGGTAGAAAAGTAAAAATTCATAGAGCAGAGGATTGAATACGTAGATGTTAATATTTACAAAGAACAAGTCATAGAAAATCTATGGTTTCTGGTAGCATATTTTTCAGCCTCTGTAGGATGGGAAGCTACCTATTCTTTACTATTTTCCCTAGTACTAGCTTTTCACGAGTTTATAAACCAGTATGAGTTTGTAGATGCTGAATTAAGGATTATTTGTTCTCTTGTAGTGACTGGCATTTACTCCACTGTGATGTTGTTGATACGATAGACAGTATTGAAATTATCACCCAAACTCAAGAACTCTTTGTGGATGATTCTCCCCTGGATTTGGCTGAGCGAGCTCTGCACATCAGAGTTTTACATGTGAGATAAACTCTGCTGCTGTAATCCCAAAGTTGTAACTCTCTCTTGAGAAAGAAACGCTGCTTCTTGTCTTGATATTTAAAGGGAAAGGAGGTTTGGTTTTATGCTGTCAGCTAGCAAGAATCCATGAGTTTTAGTCTCTGTGAATTCTTGTTTCTGTAGATGATTATCAGATTCCTGTAATTTGTGAAGTGGCATTTTTGCAGAATTAGAACTGTCCCTTGAATATTATAAGATTGAAGTTTGCAACCAAGTTATGGCCCCTGGTGGATCTGACCTTCTTCCAGTGGTCTGGAGGTGGAGACGGCCACTTTGAGAGCAGAGCAGGTGGGACAGAGCGATCTTGTCTCTGTCAGAGTGTCCTTCTGAATAGCCTTCCAGCTAGATCCTGTGTCCCGGTATGTGCCCATGCTCTTCCCCAGCCATGACCAACCTGATTTGTAGTAAAAGAGACTGTAAAGGCAAACAGGAGTTTTGCAGTCTGAGTCTGAGTTTCTGCAAATGCTTTAACTTCTCAGAGTAGTCAGTTGGGCTCTCTGAGGACATCCGTATCCTCTTATAATAAATTTAAAATCTTGAAAGAATTCCTATAAAAGAACAAAGATGTTCACAAGCGAGCTGCAACTGGTCTTTGTAATTGTACTATATCTTGTGGAAGATGGATTTTTAGGTAATAAGAAAATGAAAGCTCGATTGTAAAACTCACACATTTGTTTGGGGTGGTTTTTTTGATCAGGATCATACTGCTCCTTTAAAATATAATTGCACCCATTAAGTTGGCAGTGGGCATCTAACTCTTAAGGCAAAGGCAGACCGTGTCTTTTCAAGTGCACTGATTTGAAAATTGAAATTGGCTTTTCTCTGTTTGATGGGCTGCTCTCTAAATCAGAGTAATTAACTAAACTAAAGATTAACAACAGAGAGTGGGCCTCAGAGCTTGGAAAGCATGTGTCATGATTGCCCTTGTGCCACTTTTGTGCTGCTCGCTGAACTATTTTTGTTGGAGAGCGTTTGGATTTTAGAATTAGTTTTTACATGATACTGGATACTTTGGAGGATGAATAATGAGAGCCTTTCTGCTTCAGTCACTAATTCCTATCCAGAGGAGTTTCACAGTGACCATAAGTGCTGGCTGCCTCCTGGCTGTCCTCCATTCTGCACTGAAATCTGTTATTGGCAGCAGAAACATCTCTCTGGTACAGAAATTACCACCACCAGCACTCTCATTGCTCTAGGACAAAGCGTAATGCAAACTTCGGGTTTCCGAGCCAAGTGCTTTTGTTATTAATCTACAGATTAATAACTTTTGATAATAGAGTTGTGTTTCTTAATGAAAACTGTGTTACCGCCATTAGTTGCTGTTGTTGGTTCTCAGGAGCAAACCACATGTTTTATTTCGGGTTTCACTGTACCCAGGAGACAGGTGGATACTGGAACTGAAGTGAGAGTATGTGATCCCTGTGTGATCATGACAGGAGTTTATGACACAGACAACACTAAAGTGTATTTATCTGATGTGAGTATGTGTTTAGTTAACAAAGAGCAGCTGCCAAAGGGAGTGCCATGATGAATTGTGTTAGAGATAGTTAGCACTAAGATATTTAGCACTAATAAGGAAATGAGAGAGAGAAGGAGATTAACCCTTGTGGTGTTGCTTCAGTCTCTCTCACACACACACACACACACACACTTCTATTCACATTTCATTCTCTCCTCACCGTGTTACAAACCTCTACAGAAACACATGATTCTGTGAGTGTTTGTGGAAAAGGCATTGGGTTTTCCTTGAAAGGAGACACAACTTTCAGAGATCTTTGTCACTTTGCAGCACCTGAGAGTAAGTCTCAATAACCATTTCTCTAAGGAGCATTTTGAAGAGCTCCTGTCTTCTCATAACATAACTCATAACTCTTAGCATAGAGTTCAGCCCCTTTCAGCCCTGGGAGGCTGCTCTAAGGTCTCCCCGGAGCCTTCTCTCCTCCAGCTGAACTCCCCAACACTCTCAGCCTGTCCTCACAGAGGGTGTTCCAGCCCCCCGAGCATCTCCATCGCCTCCTCTGGCCCTGCTCGAGCAGGTCTGTGTCCTTCTGCTGTTGGTGCCACCAGAGCTGGACCCAGCCCTGCAGGGGGCGCTCACCAGAGTGGAGCAGAGGGGCAGAATCCCCCCCCCGCCCCCCCGCTGTCCACTCTGGGTGCAGCCCAGTTGTTCTGGTAACTGAGGCACAGCGTTCACTGCAGCACAGCCCAGGATTTCTCAGCTGTCACCCCCATCCTACTGACTGTCCAACATCCAGCTGGAGCAGGTGACAGTGCCCCAGGCACAGCCTCCCTCTGTGAACAGCCGATGGCTTCCTGCCCAAAGTTAGGGGCAGAGATCACCCACCTCTCCCTGCTTCAAAGGGGCTCACTGTGCCTCCATCTCCCCTGCAGGAAAGGCACAAATTGATGCCCAAAATGCAGCCACACCAGCATTGATTTATGGCTGTGAAATCTTCTAGTAGGGCTTAGAGCCCACAGGACAGCTGGTACAAGGGCCTTCTGGGCTCTTCTCTCCCTCTTTTGGGGAGGAGTGGCTGAAAGCTGCCAGTCAGGGAGGGACCTGAGGGGGGATGTTGATAATGAGCCAGGAGTGTGCCCAGGGGGCCAAGGAGGGCAACGGCATCCTGGCTTGTACCAGCCCTGGCGTGGCCAGCAGGGACAGGGGAGGGATCTGAGCCCTGGGCTCGGCACTGGGGAGGCCGCCCCTCGATTCCTGCGTTCAGTTTTGGGCCCCTCACCCCAAAAAGGCCATTGAA
>NW_020799135.1:76263-80434 GCF_003259725.1 Athene cunicularia | reverse complement strand
GGGGTTGAAGAGTCGGGCTGAGCCAGCGCTGAGGGATCTGGGGGAGTTGGGAAGGGTCAGGGGGTGGGTCATGGTTGGGCTGGAGGAGCTTCAGGGGCTTTTCCACCCCACATGATTGTGATTCTTCCCTTTATCTTACTGATAGCCATTTATTTTACTGACTGTAGGCCCATCAGCAGCTCCTGAAGGCAGCCAGGTGCCTCCAGGACTTTCTGGTAAAAGAAAGGCAGGCTCCTTTCACCGTGTTCATTTTATTACAAAAGCCTCAGTACCTCAACACACCTCAACCCTTAACAGAGCAACCGGAAAGAACAAAAACATAGCAAGAAACTGCTCACCAAAATACAATGGGGCTTCCTAGAGAACAAGCATCAACAGGGACCTCCCGTGCCCCAGGTAGCGAAGCAGCAACAGTAACGCCTCTCACAGAAGGTCTGTTTGCCCCCAGAGCTCCTTCCCAGCGACGTTTCAGTGAGGCAGGCCCTGCTCGGAGGAACGGGGCCCTGAGGTTTAAGATGTTGGAGGAGGCAAAGAGCTGTTTGGCTGAGCAGAGGCTGGAAGGCAGCACAGATGTCAGAAACGCTGCAGAGCTGCGCCCCCCAAACAAGCTCCTCTGCGTGTTCACACATTTGTATCACCGAGGCACTGGGTCTGCAGAGGAGCGAGGTGTCTCCAAATATGCAGACAAGGGAGTCTGGGATTTTCAGAGTTTTTTGGGGTTTTTTTTTTTTTACTTGTTTCTTTTTTAAAATGTAGAAGGCAACACCTCACTGCCATGGAAGTGATCGATCCCCTCTTGCCAACAGGGCTGGGGTGCAGCCCAGGTGGTGCTTTGCTGATCCCAACACACCTGCTGTTCTGGGTGCTGGGATGTTCTTTCCTGAGCTCTGGGGTGCTGGTGGCATTTGACTTTGCTCAGTTCTTTTTGGTCTTGGGGGTGTCGTACTTCCTCTTGCTCGAGTACCACAGCAGCAGCGGGATCCCGATGGAGGGCAGGGTCATCACACCAAAAGCTGCCCAGTCCAGCTAGAAAGAGAAATAGTTAAAAAAAAAAAAAAAAGTCAAAACAAATCATACAAATGAGTCTTGCAGCCATCAGATCTCTTCTCAAAGCTTCTGGCTCAAATCCCACAGTGCCAGCTCCTTCAGAGAGACTTTTTATGTGATAAGTTTCTGGACAACCGGTAGGGATTAATTGCAATCCATGTTGTTTTCCAGGTGACTGCAGCGCAAACAAAACACACCACAAACCGGCAAAAAGCCACCGTGCTGGGTTGCAGAGCTGCTGCGATGCAATTTCAATTAAAGGTACTTACAAAGTGAGGGGAGAACCTCCTGTCAAACTCACGCTGAGCCAAGATTCCTCCCTGCCCAGGAGCACTAGTGAAACCAACCTAAAAAAGTAAAGGGAAAGAGATTATATTTGCCACCTTTCCACACATCCTGCCCTAACAAGCAGCTTGAAGAGTCAACTCACCACAACCTGTCCACCCTCCTGTGCCAGGTACGTGATGGTAGCAGAGGTGAAGTTGAAGTAACCAGCTTTGAGAGGCCTCAGAACCACAGTGTGGGACACGTTACTCGCTCTGAGAGCTGTGAGTTAAGGAAAATAGTTGCATTTCATCAAAGGAAGAAAAGTGAGGAGATAAGTAAAGGTGGATGAGTCAGTCCTGCTGATAGATCCGAGTCCTCTGCGCTTACAGACATCCAGACCCATCCAAGGCTGCTCCAGCTGCTCCTCCCTCCCAGGCAGATGAATTGCACCAGGATCTGGCCCTGTTTGCAAGGAACTTCTTTTTTTTAATTTTAACAGCATCTTCAAGGAGACCAGAGATTTGCATTCAACACACTGCTCAGGGTCTGGCACGCTGGAATTTCAGTGACAACGAAGGCAGACGGGAGAGCTACAGGATGCTCAGGGGGAAGGAGGAGTGATGGGAGAAATGTCACAACATGAAAAGATACGGAGCAATCCTGTCCCACTTGACGTTGAGCATCCCAGAGACAATGCCAAAATCTTCCGGGGGGAAAGAATCATCCGACAGCTCCACATCTAAAGCAGCACTAAATGCAACAAAGAAAGGAGTGAGAAGAGAGTCTTAGACTTGGTATTCTACTCACAGGGGACTGCACCAAAGAGATACGACAGTTCCACACTGACAGTTCAGCAGCTGGAAGAACTGACTTTTTGAACCATTAAAAAATCACCAGTAGAAGATGGGGAGCAGAGTCAAGGTGTATTACAGGGAGACTGCAGAAAGAGGAAGGCAAAACTGAGAGAAACTACAAAAAATATAGGAAACCAGATGTGAAAAATAGCTCACAAAGCCAGGCTGCATGCATGGGGAGCAGAGTGTCACAAAGCACAAAAGTAACTAAACCAAGCTGGACCAACAACCAGAGCAGCCACGAGGTGAAAGCAGGAAACAGCAAAAGCAGGGACACCAGAACAGGAAGAAAAAGGCAAATTGCAGGGTCAAACCTTCAAATGCTGTTGGTAAGCTCAGAGTTAAGGAGAGCAAAAATAACAGCACGTCATGGAGCCTAAAATAGCCTCAAGCCCTGCAGACACACAGACATAACGTTTGCTCCAGGTCAGTACTAGAAGCCTGGACAAGGTTTACCTGGAGCCAACATTGTAGATGTTGTACTGCAAAGTCAAGTCCTTGCCCTCCACTGCGTATCTGTTTAATAAAGATTTGGAGGCCAGGAGCCTGGCGCCTTCCTCACAGTGGGCCACATAAAACAGGGCAAACACAGCTAGAGCGAGGAGCTTCATCTAGACGCAAAAGAAAATGTAAGGTCATTGGTAATTTAACTACAAAAAGAACATGAACAGGACAACTAAACATTCACGTGTAGCAAGACATGACCAACTGTCAACTGCACAGCGACATTGATAAAGGATTATCACAAACTGGCAGAAAATTACCCTCCACACAAGTCTGCGACTGCCCCCGAAATACTTGTACACTTTCTGCAAGGAGGTAAGAAGCGACACAGCGGGGTCCCAGACCAGCAGGCATGGAAGAAATGACAAAGGTTTTCTCCCTTTTGAAAGCCCCAGCCAGTACCACTCCCCTTTATCACATCACATCACATCACAGTGATTGGAAAAGGTCTCAGATCACAAAAGCTCTTCTAGTAATTGCCAGAGCTTTTGCTCTTAAAGTTTCACTAGTTTTAGCAATTAACAGTTAATTGCCATTGCAGAGCACCGCAGCACTGTCTTACACAACTTCTCCCCATCAAATTCTCTATTCTCAGAGAATACCAGCTCCGCATTTTCAACATGTGTGCTTTCCTATTTCCAGCCACTTTCCTATTTCCAGCCACCAACTCCCTCCAGCGGCCTTTTGGTGCCCACAAGTCCCTGCTTCAGGCCACGTCTCCATTTCCCCAAGCCCAGAGGACGAGAAGACCACACGGTCACTGCATGTACAACCCACTAGGAAACCTGAGAGTCTTTTCAACCCCAAAACTGCTCACGCGTCAGAGCCGCCCCTCCTGATACCAGCGGACCCTTTCCCTCCCCTCAGGCCTCCCCTGACACAGCCTTCACAGCAGCATTTCCACCCGCGGTTCCCCCCACGCAGCCCAGAGACGCAAAGATAAGCTCTGAGATCCTGTTCCACGCAGCAGAACCCCCGGTTTTACCGACTGCTGCCCGCGGGAGACCCGGACACCGACACCGCAGAGCAGCCCCTGCCGGGCCCCTCACATCCCCTCAGAGTCCACGGCGAGGCCACTGCCAGAAACCGGGGACACGCCACCCCCCGGCGCCCAGTCCCTCCCACGGAGCCCCACGACTGCCCGCGGGCCCCTCACCGTGGGTGCCCCGCGGAAGGCCGAGTCAGCGCAGAGACCGCGGAAGTACCGCGAACCGGAAATAGCGCCTCCGCGAGGGCCCCGCGGCACGATGGGAAATGTAGTCTAGGTCCGCTCATGGGGGGGGCACTCCGCGCATGCGCAAAGCGCCTTTGGCTGCTGCCCGACCGCCTGCGGGGGGAGGCGGCTTGAACCGCGTCCTGGGAACCTGCGAGCAGAAGCACGGAATCATCCGGGTTGGAAAAGCCCCTAAAGCTCCTCCAGCCCAACCATGACCCTCCCCCTGACCCTTCCCAACTCCCCCAGATCCCTCAGCGCTGGCTCAGCCCGACTCTTCAACCCC
>NW_020799135.1:73731-76213 GCF_003259725.1 Athene cunicularia | reverse complement strand
CCCTCAGCGCTGGCTCAGCCCGACTCTTCAACCCCCCCAGGGATCCCGGGGACTCCCCCCTGCCCTGGGCAGCCCATTCCAACGCCCAACAGCCCCTTCTGCACAGAAATCCTTCCTCAGAGCCAGCCTGACCCTGCCCTGGGCAGCTTGAGGCCATTCCCTCGGGGCCTGGCGCTGGGGCCTTGGCTCCAGAGACTCATCCCCCCTCTCTGCCCCCTCCTGGCAGGGAGTTGCAGAGGGCCAGGAGGTCTCCCCTCAGCCTCCTCTTCTCCAGACTGAACCCCCCCAGTTCCCCCAGCCGCTCCCCAGCAGACCTGTGCTCCAGACCCTGCCCCAGCTCCGTTGCCCTTCTCTGGCCACGCTCGAGTCCTTCAATGGCCTTTTTGGGGTGAGGGGCCCAAAACTGAACCCAGGAATCGAGGGGCGGCCCCTCCGGGGTGTCACAAAAGGATAAAGGAGCAAAAACATAACACAAGACAAAAAGGCAATGTTTCCCATACAATCTGTAGCTCAGAATCTAAGTTTGTTTTGGTGACCAGGATTACTATTGCTATAAACAAATTTACGGTTGCTTAGTTCTAGAGTAGAACTATTGTATTGTTAAGATTTATGATCAACAGAATGGTGATCTGAAATTATGCTGTAGAAAGTACCTATTTTCAAGTCCTTTAGGTAAACTTAGCTCATTTTAATAGCACAACCACTCCTCTATAACTTAAGTTGCCCACCTCTTCAGGAAGACCCCACTCTTCAAGCACAAGTACATTAATAGGTAGATACTGCAACTTTAAAGGAATAAAATTAGCAAAGAGATGATATTGTGATAAAATACTAACAAACACTTATGCGTAGAGATGTGTGTTTGTGTGTGTGTTTGGAACTTGGTGTGCTGCCACTGTGGCTGCCCAGTACCCTTTTCTCTGCAGAGCTGTCATAAATATGAATTTATTGTCTCTGTGTTTTAAGTGGCTCTTTGCACACTGGGTGAAGAACCCTGGTTTTGGGATGAGGAGAACACAGAGTGCTGTCCCTGCACTACCCCAGACCCCACAGCCTGAAGAGCTTTGGTAACAAGAGGGACAAAGAGGCGTGTCCCCACTTTGCCTTCAGTTAGTGACAAGCAGGTAGAGCAGAAGCCCGATGACCACCATGGCTCGCAGGAGCACCTCAACCAGGAGCAGCAGCACACCGACGACAACGATGGCCAGCAGCTCTGCCCAGCTCACCAGCGCTGCCAACTCCATAGAGGCTCTGTGAAACAAGGGAGAAGAGGATGAGAGCAGGGAGCAGGACTTGGGTTAAATTCTTCAAACTTCAGATGGGACACCTCTCCTCATGCACAGACCCAAAACTGCATCTTCATGTATTAGGGATGCTCTGTTTACACAGCCCCACGCCAGAGACGCTCCACCCTTCTGTGTCCCACAGATTAAGAAATGTCGTGACCTCCCTGTTACAAAACCAGTAACAAAACCGAAAGCCACTGGGGCCTGATTTTCAGTGCTGGAGGAAGCCTTGAGAGGTGACCTGTTCCCATGTTTCTCAGGCAGTTGCCTGCAGATCTCTAGTGGGAGAAGGGTCACAAATCCCCACCTTGGAACACATATTCCTCCTCACACACACAAATGAACAACACATGAATCCACCTCTCCAGGACCCCAGACACTGGCTCCATGTACCAATTCTTTATCAAAATTCTCCACTCCCAACCTCTGTGAAGAGTTCTCCATACACCCACTTTCTTCTTTCCTGCTGAAGCACACACAGTTTATCCAAGCTGCAGACTATGGAAAGCATCACAGAGCTTAAATCAGTGTACACTGAACGGTGTGACCATAGGCTGGGCTTGTCTTTCCCACACCTCAGCAGGGTTTGCTGCACTGCCAGGATAGACTAGGACCCCATGGCTGAGAAAACACCTGTCCTTGGCCTAAGAAGCTCAGAGCTTCTAACAAAGAAGCTTGAATTTCACTGCAAAGCACCTTACTCAGGCAGCTACTGGCTATTAATGCATTCAACTTACTTCTACATGTTTTCTTCCTGGCTAAGCATTGGTGGGTTTGTGTGAGCAGGTAACCATGAGAGAGGAAGACAAAGTCTTGCTACTGAGCTAAACAATTTAAGGGGAAAAAAATCACAGAATCATCTGGGTTGGAAAAGCCCCTGAAGCTCCTCCAGACCAACCATGACCCTCCCCCTGACCGTTCCCAACTCCCCCAGATCCCTCAGCGCTGGCTCAGCCCGACTCTTCAACCCCCCCGGGGACTCCCCCCTGCCCTGGGCAGCCCATTCCAACGCCCAACAGCCCCTTCTGCACAGAAATCCTTCCTCAGAGCCAGCCTGACCCTGCCCTGGGCAGCTTGAGGCCATTCCCTTGGGGCCTGGCGCTGGGGCCTTGGCTCCAGAGACTCATCCCCCCTCTCTGCCCCCTCCTGGCAGGGAGTTGCAGAGGGCCAGGAGGTCTCCCCTCAGCCTCCTCTTC
>NW_020799135.1:66499-73681 GCF_003259725.1 Athene cunicularia | reverse complement strand
GGGCTGGGGGGCTGAGGGCAGGGCTCCCCTTTCCCTTCTCGCCTTCCCCGCCGCCATGTTGGGTTCCCCCTCGCGGCCGGGCACTCCCTTACCGGGGCTCCCCCGGGGGTTCCGCTGGGCCCCGGCACGCCCCGAGCTCCCCCCGAGATGTCCCTTCTCGCTCCCCGCAGACTCTCCACAGCCACTGCCCGCTCCAGAGGGGCCGTGCCCGCCCCTCCGCTCCACCCATGGCCCCGCTTTGCTCCGTGCGCGGGAGCTCTCAGGGCACCGGAGCCCCCGCTCCTCATTCCGCCTTTCCTGGCGGTTCTTGACTCCTCTCAGCTTTTATTTCTCCTCGCGTGTTTTTCCTCACGTTGCTTTGTGCTGTCCCGTTTGAGCCCCTCGCACTGTGTGGTTCACACTCCAACACGGGGCTGGACATGGGGGTTTATTTCTGCTTGGGTTTCTCATTCTCGCTGTCCATCTGCTCAGCTCGCCGGCAGCCCGAGGCAGGCTGCTGCAGGGCCCCTTCGCAGTAGGCCTCCTTACCTTCTTCTTGGGGCTGCTTTTACCGTTGCTTCCATTTTTTCTGTCTTATAAATCCATTACCACAAAGATCCAATCCTGAAGTAAATCTGTGCTCTTCCATCCTAGGTTTGTAGTAAAAGAAAAGCGGTACCAAAACTAGAGATTCTGCAGAGCAGACCCTTTTGACAGTTACTCCCCAAGTGGTACAGCCATGGCTGCTCACCCTAATCGGCCACAGGCTGAGCAACACTAGTGTATAAAACTTAATTTTAAACGTGTATTGTACTTCACGTGGGCATCTGTAACTTCTTTTTGACTGGAAACTGCAGCAGTTCCTAAGCTGTGTGGGATCTTGCGGATTCTAGTGGTTCACTGCCTTTTGGTTTTCTTGGGGGAATAGGTTGTATTTCAGGGTTGCAAAGTTTTGTCTCGGTTGAATTGTGATGCTAATCACGAATTCTGTTATAATAAGGAATGTTGTTTTCACTGACACTTCTCTAGGAATACATTTCTGACAATGGCTGTGGTATATTGTAAACTCTTAATTTAGAACTGGTCACGTATCAAGTGTGTGTGATGAGAGGCTATCTTTGCACTGTCAGTATCACAGTTTCAGTCTTGGGGTTCTTGGTAAGAGCAGATTAAAGTTTATTTGTACTTAAATTTTTTTTTTTCCTGTCTGCTTTAGGTCAGAATATGAAACGTGAGTCTGGAAGAAAAGTCCAGACTGGAAACATCACTGCTGCTAAGGTACCGTACTCTTATGTCAAGCTATTTTGATTCTTCTTTTTTTGTGTGTGTGTGAGAGATATATTTACTCTGTGTAATTTTTTTTAATGTGTGTGTTATATTTAAGAGGGAAAACTGGCTCTGAAGCATGTTTTCTATAGTCTATATGTATCCAGAGTAGAAGCAGCATAGAAAATGAATTTTCAGTGTTAAAATAATAGTTGTGATGTAACTGAATGTCGGGGGTTTAACCCACCAAAACCTCTTTCTCTGCAAATTTTGAAAGTGTGTAATTTCTGACATCTGATTTGGATAATTACTGTGGTGCCAGTGCCCTTATAACCCCGGTGTTCTCACTCTCAGCAATCCTGCTGCATCTAAGCAAGCACAGGATCATTGGGTCACTTAAAATTTGCAGTGGCTGCTTGTGCCATACAGACTGTGAGTTTTTTTAGACTTTTCCATGCCTTCCTTTATTGCCTCATTTCTTTTGTTTGTCCTAGACTATTGCTGACATTATCCGAACGTGTTTAGGACCAAGAGCTATGATGAAGGTGAGAACTTTTGCTGAAATACTTCTCTGCATCCCGGCTAGAAGCACTACACGTGCTATAGGTCGGTACAAATATCACTTCTTTTCTGGTTGCAGATGCTTTTGGACCCCATGGGTGGGATTGTGATGACCAACGACGGCAATGCTATTCTTAGAGAAGTAAGTTTCTCCTTAAGGATTGTCACGCTTAACATGTGAGCTGGAATCCTCCAGGATACGGTTACGTAGCTGCCACTGGAACGATGGTATTTTGTCTTCTATCTTGAGAGCCAGCAAGTATTAAACAGCAGTACTGAGAGAGGTGCTTGCTGGGGAGGAATTAAATATTTCCAGCAAGTGCTCTTCCTCCTCAGAAAAGCAGGTTTGATCCCGGGGTGGTGAATTTTCATGGAGGTTTTACAAAATGGACATCAGTTCTCTGGTACTTGTAGCCATAATCACTTGCGTCAAAACCTTGTGAGTAGATGCTTGGTTTTACAATGCCAGATAATTAGACTAAGAAATTATTGTTGTCTTTCTGGTGCAAGTGCTGTTAAAATAACATCCCAAAAATGATAATGCCTGAATAACTGTGGGAGACACAATATTGTGAAATATAAGGGCTTATTTTCAGTCTCAGAAAGAAGTGTCTTTGTTGTAGTTGGGCAGAAGGCCTTTGATTGTTTAAAAGTTGTGGTATTTGTTCCACTGAGCAATGCAAGAAGTGTCAGCTTTAGTAACGATGTTACTAAAGCTGAAACTTCTTAAATTATGAACAAAACCATATCCTTGCTCCTGTACAGATTCAAGTCCAGCATCCAGCTGCAAAATCAATGATAGAGATCAGCCGTACTCAGGATGAGGAAGTTGGAGATGGGACCACATCTGTAATTATCCTTGGTAAGGAGAATAATTTAGACGTGTTCTTCATAAAGGGTTATGGCTGAAGTTTGCTAGTTTTGCTCATCAGAGCCCAGGAAATGTGCTTTAATGAGACATATTTTTTATTTACCAATTTAATTGGTAATTAAATCTGATTTTTATTATTATTTTCTTTTTACCATCTAAGAGAATGCTTGGTTCATTAGACCCTTAGGTGATCACCTCAGAAAAGAACACAATTGGAAAATTGTTGGGTTTTTTCCCCTAAGATAAGCACAATTAAGTACAAAGAAAGGTGTAGATAACAGTAGAGCTCTCTGTATGCAGAGCAGATACTTTTTGCCTGGCACGCTGTTCTGCTGTCTTGACTTTTGATGTTATAACAACTTACCTGAAGAATTTTGGTGGGTTTATTGGTTGTTTTTATTTTTTTTAGCCGGAGAGATGCTCTCAGTTGCTGAACACTTCCTTGAACAGCAGATGCACCCAACTGTGATCATTGGGGCTTATCGTAAGGCTCTGGATGACATGATCAGTATTCTAAAGAAAATTGGGTAAGTATGGGCTGTTGGGAGTTAGAAGGGATGTGGGGTTTCTCTCCTGCTTAAAGATGATTCTCCAGGGAATCCTGTTAGTGAAATAAATAAGATAATTGGAGAGGGACTCAATGGGATTATGAATAGATTGTAGCTTGGAGTAATACTCAGTTTACTGTTTGGTTTTTCCTTTCTGTCAGCACTTCAGTGGATGTGAACAACAAAGAGATGATGCTTAAAATCATAAAGAGTGCTATAAACACCAAGGCAATAAACCGCTGGTCTGACTTGGCCTGTAGCATTGCTCTTGATGCTGTTAAGACTGTGGAATTTGAAGAAAATGGCAGAAAGGAAATTGATATTAAAAAATACGCAAAAGTAGAAAAGGTGAGTGTGTCCTGAGCCCATTTCTTATCTGTGTGCCCCTTTGTCATTCGGAACAAGCTGTTCCTAGGATGCAGTGGGAAGAGTTTTTCTGCTACGGATCTGCAGACATAACACTTAAAGATACTTCGGTCAGTGCTCTCAGCCTTGCTGGTTTACAGTGAAACCAGGGACAGTTATTTCAACACTTTCAGAGTATTTGTCAAAAAGATTCGTTTCAGTTGTTTTGGTTTCCATCTTCCAAACACATGTTGCCAGGCAGTAGGATGTGACCAGTTTCTCGAGTCCTTCCGTAGCTATTTAAGGTCAGCATGCCCTTAAAATTAGATGCATCTTAAAATTAACTGGATGCATCATGGTTGCTTGGGAGAGTTTTTCAGTACATGGGATGGATAGTTTCAGGAGCAGATACACAGGGTTTTGTAGACTAGACTGACTCATTTTGCCCCTTTCTTGTGTCTCTCAGATTCCAGGTGGTTTTAGTGAAGACTCGTGTGTTTTGCGTGGAATCATGGTGAATAAAGATGTGACTCACCCCAGGATGCGTCGCCTTATTAAGAATCCACGCATTGTCCTTCTGGATTGCTCGCTAGAGTACAAGAAGGGAGAGAGCCAGGTAAAGCAAGTCCTGTTAGAGATGTCCAGAGCTTTTCATTTAAGATTAATAAAATGAAAAAAATAGGTAGATAAAAGCCTGAGTAGCAAAAGGCTCTTCATGTTCTGCCTTTCAGAAACCTTTGTTCCACGTAGGCTAATTCTGCAGCAGGGTCAGTACCCTGGAGAAAAATGTAACTGAGGCTACAGAGCTTGGTGTATGTAAGCGATGGTTAAGAGTCAAACAGTTCTGTGCTTTAATTAACATTAATGTTAAACTGACACTGTGTCACTGTTAATTTGATCAGTATTTTTCACTGTCTAGTTCTCCTTAACCTGTTCCCCAGGCGGTATCGGAGGAGTTAAGATCACTTGAGCCAGGGGGTCTGTGTGTAACTCGGTGAAGGGCTGGGAGGAATAAAGTGAGATATTTCCACCTCTTTCTGCACAGACTGATATTGAAATAACACGGGAGGAAGACTTTGCCCGCATCCTGCAGATGGAGGAAGAGTACATTCAACAGATTTGCGAGGATCTGATGAGAGTCAAGCCAGATCTGGTCATCACAGAAAAAGGAATTTCTGGTAATAACACGGTGATCCTTCTTTGTGTTGAATTCATCTTAATAAGGTTCGTGCTGTGTTAAATGCACTGTTTAGTAACTTTAAAAAAAAAAAACAACACAAAACCCAAGCCAAAAAAAGCCTCCAACCAAAAAACCAAAACAAAATCAAAACAAACCATCCATGCAAAAAAAAAAAACAACAAAAAAACCCACAAAACTGATTTTGAACACAACCCTGGTTTTTAGCTTTCTAGCAAATAGGTCTACGTTGGAGGCATTCAAGTTGGTTCTTGAGGTTTCCTTGTGAACACGGACACTTACAATAATATTTTGCTTTTCCAGCATTTGGAAACGATACCAAAGTATAAGTGAGGATGAGTCCAGCAACCTGGAAAGCTGCCCTGGGATTTTTGCCTTGCAGCTTGCTTTAAGAAGCTACATTTAGGTTTTTCTTGCCATAACCCTTTTTTACTTTAAAGACACATCATGTTTGTTGTCATACCACTGATTGATCAATAAAACTGCACAAACCTGATTTCAGACTTGGCCCAGCACTACCTGATGAGAGCCAACATCACCGCTATCCGCAGAGTGAGGAAGACAGACAACAACAGGATCGCCAGGTAAATGCTGTGTATGGTTCGGAGTTTTCATTCCTGTCTCACCTTTTCCCCCCAGGTTTTTGGTTTTTTTTTTTAATTTTCATTTCTGGCTCACCCTTTCCCCCCAGTTTCCATTTGAGTTTTCATTCTTATCTCACCCTTTCCCCTCAGGTGGTTTTTTGGGGTTTTTTTGGGGTTTTTTTTTGAGTTTTCACATCTGTCTCACCCTTTCTCCCCAGGTTTTGAGTTTTCATTCGTCTCACCCTTTCTTCCCAGTTTCCATTTGTGAGCATCTAACCCGACTGTTGTTGGGGTTCTAGGGCCTGTGGAGCTCGCATCGTGAGTCGCACAGATGAGCTGCGGGAGGAGGACGTGGGAACTGGAGCCAGGCTCTTTGAAGTTAAAAAAATAGGAGATGAGTATTTTGCCTTCATCACTGATTGCAAAGACCCCAAGGCTTGCACTATCATTCTGCGTGGAGCCAGCAAGGAAATCCTAGCAGTAAGTTATTACACGTTCTGCTTCCCCCTCCTGTCCTGGCCACCTTCGTGGCGTCAGTAAGTCATTGCTTCCTCCTGAGCCGCTTTTGGGTGCAAATGAAGCAAGTGTGGGTTTCCTCTGAGTTCTGGAGTGAAAAAGAATTCCCATCCCGTGGGCTGTACTGTACAGTGAGGCAAAACCTGCATGCTGCTGGAGGCAGCCCTGCTGACTGGGGTGTGCCACAGATCCCCAACACTCTTAAATCTCCTTCTGTGCCCGTTTCAGGAGGTGGAGCGCAACCTCCAGGACGCCATGCAGGTGTGTCGTAACGTCCTCATCGACCCGCAGCTGGTGCCAGGTGGGGGAGCAACTGAAATGGCCGTTTCCCATGCGCTGACAGAGAAATCCAAAGGCATGACAGGGGTGGAGCAGTGGCCCTACCGAGCAGTTGCCCAGGCTCTGGAAGTCATTCCCCGGACACTGATCCAGAACTGTGGTGCTAGTACCATCCGTGTGCTGACCTCGCTTAGGGTAAGGCACCAGGGGCTCCTCGGAAGAGATTCCCAGAATCGTCTGGGTTGGAAAAGCCTTTGAAGATCCTCTAGTCCAGTCATTAACCCAACATTGACTGTTCCCAACTCCCCCAGATCCCTCAGCGCTGGCTCAGCCCGACTCTTCAACCCTCCCGGGGACTCCCCCCTGCCATGGGCAGCCCATTCCAACGCCCAACAGCCCCTTCTGCACAGAAATCCTTCCTCAGAGCCAGCCTGACCCTGCCCTGGGCAGCTTGAGGCCATTCCCTCGGGGCCTGGCGCTGGGGCCTTGGCTCCAGAGACTCATCCCCCCTCCTGGCAGGGAGTTGCCGAGGGCCAGGAGGTCTCCCCTCAGCCTCCTCTTCTCCAGACTGAACCCCCCCAGTTCCCCCAGCCGCTCCCCAGCAGCCCTGTGCTCCAGACCCTGCCCCAGCTCCGTTGCCCTTCTCTGGCCACGCTCGAGTCATTCAATGGCCTTTTTGGGGTGAGGGGCCCAAAACTGAACCCAGGAATCGAGGGGCGGCCCCCCCAGTGCTGAGCCCAGGGCTCAGATCCCTTCCCTGTTCCTGCTGGCCACGCCAGGGCTGGTACAAGCCAGGATGCCGTTGCCCTCCTTGGCCCCCTGGGCACACTCCTGGCTCATTATCAACATCCCCCCTCAGGTCCCTCCCTGACTGGCAGCTTTCAGCCACTCCTCCCCAAAAGAGGGAGAGAAGAGCCCAGAAGGCCCTTGTACCAGCTGTCCTGTGGGCTCTAAGCCCTACTAGAAGATTTCACAGCCATAAATCAATGCTGGTGTGGCTGCATTTTGGGCATCAATTTGTGCCTTTCCTGCAGG
>NW_020799135.1:58306-66449 GCF_003259725.1 Athene cunicularia | reverse complement strand
AGATCTGGAGAAGAGGAGGCTGAGGGGAGAACTCCTGGCCCTCGGCAACTCCCTGCCAGGAGGGGGGATGAGTCTCTGGAGCCAAGGCCCCAGCGCCAGGCCCGAGGGAATGGCCTCAAGCTGCCCAGGGCAGGGTCAGGCTGGCTCTGAGGAAGGATTTCTGTGCAGAAGGGGCTGTTGGGCGTTGGAATGGGCTGCCCAGGGCAGGGGGGAGTCCCCGGGATCCCTGGGGGGGTTGAAGAGTCGGGCTGAGCCAGCGCTGAGGGATCTGGGGGAGTTGGGAAGGGTCAGGGGGAGGGTCATGGTTGGGCTGGAGGAGCTTCAGGGGCTTTTCCAACCCGGATGAGTCTGGGATTCTGTGATCTGCCCTCACCCCACCGCCGTTGCTCTCCCTCCACCAGATGCTCTCCCTGGTCGCCGAGTCCCAGAACGGCAGCTCCACACTCAGCTTCCTGCAGTGGAAGGCAACAGCCTACGGCTCCCAGACCCCGAGGCGTGAGGACAACATCCAGTGCCGCTCTCGTGGCCTCCAGGCAGCCAACTGGACCCTGCCCGCCTCCAGCGTTGTCCGTGCCTACTTTGGGGAGGGTGTAGGCAGCACCTACACCGTCAGTGCCATCAATATCTCTTTTGGGGGAGAGGATGGGAAGGTTTACCAGGAGAAGCGCTACCTGAGCTGGTGAGTGGGGTGTGTTGTGTGTGAAATGCTGCTCTCCCAACTGAGAACTTGGGGGAAACGCAAGGTTAGAGGGTTTATCGGTTTAATAGCTATCTCCTTTCAAAAGTGCGTGTTTTCTTATAATCCTGTAGCCAGGGGGTTTGCAGTTTATTGATGCCTTCCCTCACTCCTCCCCTTCTCCTGCCCCACATGCCAAGAAATCCTGATCTGGCCCTGTCAGGATTGAAAGCCCTGGATATTCCCCCCGTGGGCCACGGCTGATCCCCACCCCACGGGTGATTTCTCTCCTCCTCTCCTGCAGGTCGGCGCTGCTGGGCTTCGGGCAGCCCCCCAAGGACACCTTCTCCCCCCTCGTCATCTCCATCATGGCGGTGGCACTGGGCACCCCTGTGGGGATGCTGCTGGTGGGCAGCTGCCTGGTTCTCTTGGCCCAGAGGAAACGTTACTCTGAGTACGACCCCATCAACTGAGTGGGACGCTCTCTGGAGAGACCCCCAGGATCCTTCCTGTCGCCAGGAAACGACCGTGGCTGCTGCAGGGGCTCCAGTGTCCGCAATCTCCTCTCTGTCCTCCCTCTGTCCCTGCAGCCCAGGCTCGGAGGGGACCAGGGCGACATTTGCAGCAGTTGCCCACGTCGCAGATCGCTCTGTCCTGCTGCTTCTTACTGCCCAGGTCCTGCACCGGATTTCACTTCTTCCTCTGTTTTCCCCTGACCCATCCAGCCAAGGGAAGTGACTAGTGGGAGTCGGTCAGGGTCACCTTGAGCTGCGGGATGATCCTCCTCCTCCCAAGGGATAAAACCACTGTCGTTGTGTCTGCGGCAGCTGGGGCTGGGCCCTTCTGGAGCGCTCCAGGGTTCTTTGGGTGCCTCCAACCAGGAGCAGGGCTGCAGGGCAGGGCTGGGGACCAGTTACTGCTCCTGCCAGCGTGCAGGGTGCCTTGCTGCTTCTCGCTGTGCTGGGGGCATCCCAGGACAGCCCCCCTCAACCCAGCTGGGCCTCACAGACTCCCCAATCCCCAACAAGCACTTTCTGCTGTGCTGGCCTTGCTGAGAGCTGCTGGTGCAAAAGGGAAACCCAGTGCTGCTTTGGGGCAGCTGCTTGAGCTCAGGTATGTCCTGTCAGCCCACAAAGGGCTGATCCAGCCCTTGCTCTCGGCCGTTGGCTCTGCAGGGCTGGCTCGCAGGTGCTCTCCAGGTGCTTGGAGCCATGGGGCGAGCGTGATCTGTGGCTGCTGGGTGTTTGCAAAGGTACCTGTCACTTGGGGGTGTGCTGGGTTTTCACGTTCTCCATCACTGACTTTTCTTCGACCAAGTAAAGTGGATTTCTAAGAGCAGTTTCTCGTGGTAACACTGCACTACAGGTGAGCTCGAGGAGAGCAGCTCTGGGGTTTCAGCGGGTGCTGAAGCTCAGCCGGAGCCAGGGTGTAAAAACGCCTCTGAGAGGAGGGAGGCTCCCTGCCCCTGGATTGCCGGTCAGAGAGGGACTGGGGGGGTGAGAATGAGCCAGAGTGTGCCCAGGAGGCCAAGGAGGGCAACGGCATCCTGGCTTGTACCAGCCCTGGCGTGGCCAGCAGGGACAGGGGAGGGATCTGAGCCCTGGGCTCGGCACTGGGGAGGCCGCCCCTCGATTCCTGGGTTCAGTTCTGGGCCCCTCACCCCAAAAAGGCCATTGAATGACTCGAGCGTGGCCAGAGAAGGGCAACGGAGCTGGGGCAGGGTCTGGAGCACAGGTCTGCTGGGGAGCGGCTGGGGGAACTGGGGGGGTTCAGTCTGGAGAAGAGGAGGCTGAGGGGAGACCTCCTGGCCCTCGGCAACTCCCTGCCAGGAGGGGGCAGAGAGGGGGGATGAGTCTCTGGAGCCAAGGCCCCAGCGCCAGGCCCCGAGGGAATGGCCTCAAGCTGCCCAGGGCAGGGTCAGGCTGGCTCTGAGGAAGGATTTCTGTGCAGAAGGGGCTGTTGGGCGTTGGAATGGGCTGCCCAGGGCAGGGGGGAGTCCCCGGGATCCCTGGGGGGGTTGAAGAGTCGGGCTGAGCCAGCGCTGAGGGGTCTGGGGGAGTTGGGAAGGGTCAGGGGGAGGGTCATGGTTGGACTGGAGGAGCCTCAAGCACTTTTCCAACCAGATGAGTCTGGGGTTCTGTGACTCGTGCCCCGCAGCAGCATGTGGGGCTCTGGGGTGGTTTTGGCTCTGAGCTGTGGGCTCAGCGTGAGCCCAGGCCATCGGCCACGTCTCTGCTGAGAAGAGCATTTGCGAGAGCCGGACTGTTCCCATTCTCTGACTGTGGTGATGCAGCATTTGGGGATGGGAGGTGGGATGAGCTAAACACTCGGCAGATCTAAGGATGGAGGGGCTTCCCCTTTCTTGGGTGGATTTTTAACTGTTTTGGTTTATGTCTGAGAATTGGAAAACTGAGACAAGCCGTGGATGGGGCTGAACTCCCAGGGGTCCCTTCATGTCTGCAGAGGACTCCGAGGTGGGGTGCAGGCCTGGTGCCTGTTCTGTGGGAGGACTGGCCGTCCCCAGCCGCAGCAACCCTGGTGCCATCTCCCCGCCTCCCTTCTTGGGGCAGGGCCCCCTCCCTCCTACCCGGCCAGCTGCTTTGTGAGCCAGGTGCTGAACCTCCACCAGGAGCAAGAGGAGGAGGGACCAGCTGGGCGGGACTGGCCACCCCACCCTGCAGGGAGCCAGGAGCAGGGTGCAGGGCTGGAGGGCGCTGGGAGATGGACAGTTGTGGGAAAAACCATTTTCTCCCCTCTTGGGAACACCATTTTGGGGCTGGATGTTGACATACTGTGGGCGAAGCTACCAGTCCTGGCAGCAGTGATTCTGAGGGGAATTTAACCCACCCTCCCCAAACCAGCCACAGAACCACTTGGTGAAGAGTTTTATTGGGCAAAGCCAGCTCCAGCAGCTCAGGCAAATCCCACCCCACCCCATCCTCATGGAACGGGGGTCCCTGGGTCTTTCTCCAGGCCCCGTTCGCCCTCCTGCAGAAAACTCCCAGTGCAGAGGGGTTTGCACCTTGGCTCTATCAACGCCGGGTGCCCAGCAAACCCTTGCTGGGTCTGGGCAGGGAGCAGGGGCCCAGCCAGGTCTGCCCACACCCCTCCACCTTTAGGGCTCACAAGACAAGGCAGCGAGGAGAGCTCAACCCCTCTGCACCGTGGCGTCCGGGCACCCCATCTCCCCGGGGCCTCCCTCACCCCCAGTAGCGGAGTTTGGCCCTGCTGTCCTTGGAGTGGTCCTCGGGCTTTGGCGTCGCCACAGCGAGGAGGTTTTCGTGCTCCAGGACAAACATGCTGTAAAGGTTCCAGAGTAGCATGGCCAGGAGGGGCAGGAAGGTCATGCTGAAGCCGAAGGCGCGGAAGGAGCGCCCGATGGCGTACGACAGCCAGTAAATCAACCTGGAGAGGGCACAGAGGTGCGGGCTTGGCGAGGGCGATGCCTTGGGGCTGGCACCCAGCTTTGCTCAGGGGTTCTCACCCCAGCAGGGGTTTGCCAGGTGTGGAAGTGGGGGTTGGAGCAGCCCTGTGCCAGCTTTCCTTGGCCAGGTGAGGCACTACTGGAGCCAGAGTTTGCACCAAGGTGTGGTGTTTGCACCCCAGGCACTGCCGCAGGGCAGGGAGGGTAAAGAAGCCACTTACCGGGAGATGGCGAAGAGCCCTGTGAGCAGGGGGATGAGCTTGAGGACCTCCTGGGGGAGGTAGGTGGCCAGCACAGCCATGTTGAAGAAGTAGAGGATGAAGAGGTGGACAGACTGGGAGACGTAGGTGCGGTGGATCTCCACCTCCCGCTGCAGCTCCCCAAAGGGCTCCAGCGCCGAGGAGCAGAGGCGGGAGATGCCGCTGATGATCATCCCTGGGGGGGACAGAGAGAGGGGCTGGGAGTGAAACTGCACTGGGGCTGGGGAGATGCAACAGGGTGGGAAAATTCAAGTCTGCTGTTCCTGGTGGGAGCAACGGAGCTGCAGAGAGCTCAGCGCCGGCTCTACGCACCCACCGAGGCCAGCGATGGGGACAAAGGGCTTTTTACACCAACCCCGCGGCTCACCCAGGACGATGGGGAAGGTGGCAAAGGCAGCGCAGCGCAGGGTGTAGACCAGGCGGGCGCTGACGGTGGGCAGCAGCGGGGCGTCAAAAGGCAGGAAAGCGTAGGCCCCGTAGACAAGGCAGGGGCAGAGGAGCAGGGCCCCCACCACTGAGGCCACGGCCTTGAGGTTGTCGGTGCTGCAGTCCCTGGCGCACGGGCACCGTGGCCCCTCGGTCGGTGGCTTGGCCGCTCGCCCCTCGAAGCCCCGTGGGTCCCTGTAGCGCGAGGGGCCGAGGGGGAGGAAGACCTGCTTCTGGCGGAGGCCGTCGGCTCTGTCGTGGGGGACGTAGTCCCCCTTGCCCTCCTCCCGGGGCCACGGGGCAGGTTGTTTCTTCTGCTTGCCGGGTGTCCGCTCAATGCACTGTGGGTCGATGGGCACAAAGACATGGGCTGCCATCACGGGGAGCCCAGGGGCTTCCTCGTCTTCGGCCTCAGCTGGGGGGCAGGTGAGAGCAGCCTCCTCAGGGGCTTCGTGGCCTCCTTCAGGACTTGAGCGCCTCTTCGTCTCCGCCGGCTCTGGCTGGCCCTGGGTGCTGTGCTGGGACCGGTCCCATGGCAGGGTGGCATCAGGGTCCCCTGGGTGTTCATCCAGGGCTGATGGCACCTTGTCCAGGGGGGCAGGCAGGGCTACCTTCCCCAGCTCCAGCAGAGCCACCTCCTCAGGGGGCAGGATGGGGTCAGCAGCAGCCATGAGAGCGCTGGGGATGCAGCTGGGGGCTGGCAAGAAACTCTCCTGCGTTTTGGGGTGTTGAGAGTGGACTGGGTTCCTGTCCTTCCCGCTTCACCCTGCGCCAGGAGAAAGGCGACAGATAAAATACAGCAGAAACAAGAGGTTTGGGGTCATGCACACAGCCGCGGTTACAACAAGAGGTATGAATAGCGCTGAGGGATCTGGGGGTGTTGGGAAGGGTCAGGGGGAGGGTCATGGTTGGGCTGGAGGAGCTTCAGGGGCTTTTCCAACCCAGATGAGTCTGGGATTCTGTGATTCCGAACTGGTAGCTGCTGCCCCTGGAGTCCCCATTGCCTGCCTGCCCTTCCCCTGGTAGGAGAAAGCAGAGCCCAGTGTCCCCATGGCAGCGGGATCAGGGCACGTGTTTCTCACTGATGTCCTGGAATTTATGTAGGATGATACTTCAGGTAAAACATTCTCACCTAACTGCAGTAACGTACGCACCTTACTGGAACACAGACCATTTTGCCTAGTATAGCCTCCTTCTCTACCTTAATTCCCCATGGATATCCTTCCAAAGATGAAGACACAATGGACAAAAATCTAGATTCTATTGAATGGCCTTTTCCTGAAGGAAGCTGCTCTTCTGGACGTCATCCTCACCCCAAAAGTCTCCTTTTAACCCACAGCGCTCAGTCTCGCACGTCTGTCCTTCTCTGCTTTGGTGCTTGAAAACTTTTGTTAGTTAGGAATTTGCTTTCAACCTGCATTTTACTTCCTGCTCACATCAGGGAGTGACTGCTTATCTCCTCCTTCCCCTGCAGGTCTGATCATAGATGCTATACTACTAAAACCTCCTTATTTTTACAAAAAAATCTCCTCCAGTACAGTATGAAGCATTATAAATAATTAAAGAAACACTAGAGTTGTCAAAATAAATGAACAAAGTACACTTTGAGATGAATGCTCTTGGCTTATTTGTTCAGTTAGCAGTTGAATCTCAGACTTCAGTCCCTGGAAATATCCGCCAGAAATGCAACCAGTGAGGTTCAGCCATTTATCAACAAGGAACAGAACTGTCTAGATTGGAAAAGACCTTGATGATCATCCAGTCCAACCATTAACCCAACAGTTTCAGAGTCATCGAGGCACAGGGCTGGACATCAAATACCATGTATAAAACACCAAGTGCCAGTCTCCTCTTGGCCTTTCCAGGCAAAGCAAGGACTGAAACCGCATCCAAGCGTGCACCCAGTGCCTGTGGGCGCCATTGCCCAGAGCTGGGCGCCTGGTGAGCCCCGGGTCTGGCTGCAAAACAGCAGCAGCCTGGGAACTGCTTCCCCCCCTGGGCAAATACAGCTGGCTTTGCAGCCAGGCACGACCCTTGGGACGGGGGGCAGCTGGACACTGCTTCGCCGATGCAGCTGCCTCCCTCCGCCCGCGGCTCTGTCCCACACCAGATATGTGGAGAGATACTTGGGGAGAGGCGGCCAGGCCGCGTCTAGGAACAACTAAAGCCAGGATGAGCCAGATTTGCTGCTTTTTGTGGCCGAGATTGATCCGGGGCGGGCACAGGAGGCTGCTGAGCGCCACTCGCCGTGAGGGAGCAGGAAACCCAGGCAGAAATCTCCCATTTTTCCTCTCTTAGCAGGGGATCCCTGTCTCTTAGACCATCCCAGGTGTTGCTGGCTGCAGGTATGAAAATCTCTCTCCCTTCTGGGCACATTCATCCCTGCACCCCCAGAATGACCCCCTGGCCTGGCCACAGGCGTAGGGAAACTGAGGCACGGAGCGGCACGGGGCTTCCTCCCAGGCCCACACAAGGGAGTACAGCTAAAGCAGCTTCCTGCGCCTCGCACGCCTCCATCTCCCCGCTCCCCGGGACACGGGACGAAGCTGGCACCGGGCTCCCCTCGCTGCGAGACTTACTTGGAAAGAAGTGGGGGGCCATAGGGCTGGGGGCCGCGCAGCGGCGGAAGCTCGGCTGGGAGTCTGCGAAACACTTCCACAGTCTCTCCCCGCCGCCGTCTGGACTTCAAACCAGTTTAACCAGCTAAGGTGGGGCTGGGCTGGAAGGGGCAGGCACAGCAGCCTCGCCCGACGCGGCGCTGAGCCCGCCGGCGGCCCCTCAGCCCTGTGCTGGCCCTGAGCCCTTCCCGTGGCCCCAGCGGGCCCCTCCGTGGCCCGGGGCAGCCACCACGCAGGGGCAAGCACTGGGCCGCGCGTCCCCCTGCCCGGGGCTCTGGGGCCTGCTGGGGACGCCCCAGTGTTTGCCGTGACAGAGCCAGGGCCGGCCAGGATCTCTTGGGCTGCTCCTGCGAGAGCCGTGACCATGCCAAGGGGGTGAAGCACCAAAGCGATGGGGGGCCCTGGGGACCCCCTGCCCCAGCCAGCAGCACCTGGTTTTCACGCTACATGGCGGCATGAAGGGAACCCCAGGACTGGGAAGAGAGAGGGAGGGAAGGATTCCTCCCGCCCTTCTGTCCAGCTGGGCCGCTCACGGCCCCCACAGCGATGGTGGTGCCAGTACGAGCCCGCAGGGCTCCAGGCGGCCCTGAGGCGCCCAGGCAGAGGGACGCCCACCCCACCGCTCCGCCGGGCCCGCGGCGCGGGGCAGCCAGAGGGAGGGCCCAGCAGGCCCCCAGTGGGATCCCGCTGCAGCCCTCAGGCCCGGCTGCCAGCGCTGCCGCCCTCATCCAGCGCTCAG
>NW_020799135.1:19901-58256 GCF_003259725.1 Athene cunicularia | reverse complement strand
AGGGGAGATGAAGGGGGCTGGGGAAAGGAGATGAGGGGGTCCGGGGAAACTAGGGGGGGGCAGGGGGAAGAAAGGAGACGAGGCGGGGTCCAGAGGAGGTTGGGGGGGGCGATCTGAGGGAGATTGGGGGGCCCGGAGAAAGGGGCTGGGGAGTTTGGGGAGACCAGTGGGGAGGAAAGGAGATGGGGGGGATCCAGAGGAAGACGGGGATGATAAGGGTGAAGGAGACTGGAGCGGGAGGGAGGACGGGGAGCCAGAGGAGACTAGAGAGGACCAAGGGGAATGGGGTCGCGGGGTGTTTAGGGAAGATAGAAGGGAAAGCGTTGGGGGAAGTAGTCAGGGAAGATTTAGGGGTGCTGGGGAAGGAGACGGCAGAATCGAGGAAAGGCTGGGGATTAACGGCGAGAGGTGACGGGGGTGGGATCCGCGGGAGATTGGAGGGGAAGCCGGAGAGGTGAGGAATCCTGGGGAGGCTGGGGGAGATCAGGGGAAAGGGGATTGGAGGGATGTTCAGGAAAGACAGGGGAAGGAGTTGTCAGGATTTAGGGAAGATTGGGGGAAGCAGGGGAAGGGGATGGTGGAATTTAGGGAAGATTGATTTGAAGAAAATTGTGGAGAATCCAGGGGAAGTGGGTAGTGCTAAGCGAAAGGAGAACGGGGAAATTTAGGGAAGGTTAAGGGGACGGGGGTTGTGTAGCATCCAGAGGAGATGAGCAGTATGCAGTGTGGGGGGTGGTACTAGTGAAAAAGGATATGGGGGATCCAGGGGAGACGAGTCAAAACAAAGGGTGGTGGGGAAAGGAGCTGTGGGGGATCCAGGCCAGATGGGAGAAGGGTGGAGAAATGAGGAGAAGGCGGCAGGTGGGAGGGTAAGGATGGGGTCGGGGGGAAGGGGTCATGGAGCACCCGTGGAGATGGGTCAGGACATGGGCAGTGGAGGAAGGAGTTTTGTCCGATTCAGGGAGGTGGGTAGGAGATGATGGGGGCTGAGGGTGATGGAGGGTTTAGGGGTACAGTGGGATAAGGGCAAGATGAAGGGGTCTCTGGCATTGGCAGACAGGGATTGCGTGGAAAGTGCTGGAGAAGAGTGTGTGATGGGCAGGAGCTTTGAGCCACGGCACTTCTTGGCTGTATGGAGGGCAAGACTGCTTTAGTTGCAGATCTTCCCAATAAAACACTCTCGGGGACTCCACTCCCACTAACGTCTCAGCACTGTGCATTGGAAATAGTGTCAGAAGACAGGATTCAGGAAATAATGATGGCCTTGGTCAGCTCAGCCCAGCAGGGATGAGATGCCACGCTGTCAGCACTGAGGTGCCTGTCCTCTGCTCTGCTGATGACCTGTTTTGTGAGCGTGGCCCAGAAATTGTCCCTTTCTTGTCTCAGTTTCTTCATTAGTAGAGCAGATTCATAGTGGAGTTTCAGCAGTGACAGTGTGGTTTCAAAGATGAGCAAAATGCTGAAGGCAAGAGATGGGGTCCATTTTCTTTTTGTCTTGATGACTTGCTTGGTGACATTGGGCATGTCCTTTCATCTTGTGTCCTCCTCTAAAACAGGGCAAGGCTTGTCTCCCTCGGAGATCTGGCAAGATCCTCGCCCAAAAGTCCAAAGCAGTAATAGCAGGTTTGAGTGGTAGTTACTAGAATCTGCTTGTTTCCGTGATGTGCTTCGCACAAGCACGTTCCCTGCGCTTTGAAGTTCTGTTAGGTGCGTTTTTTTTTTTTCTTATTGCGAGGTCAGTGGTAAAACACAGTGGCTTGAATCACCCGAGGTGTGGGCTGCCTTGTCGTGCCTTCGCGGCCGCGGAGCTCTATATCTGCTGTCACCCTGAGATACCCCATTTGATCTTTCGGGTGGCTCCCCACGGCTGCTAGTGCAGCAGAACGCCTTGCCCGCTGCCACCTGAGGTGCGGTGCACAGGATTGGAGAAAGTGTATGTGCTCCTGCTTGCATTTTGTATGTTCTCCTGCTTGCAATAGAATGCATTTTGTTTAAACCATCTTCTTTATGATTTGTGGTCGCAGTGGACCAGGGATGTGTGTGCCACTGGGCTCACCTGATGAGTGGTACCTCGCTGTTCTTCAGTCCCCTCGATGGGGCGTGTGAATGGTCATCAAGGCAAGGAATTGATTGTGTTCTGTTTAAATTGTTAGGGCAGAATAAGGTGTGTGGTTGCTTTATAGCATTTTCACAGCAGAAAAAGAAAACCACTCTCCTGTGGAGATGGCGCTTCTTTTCGCTGGAAGTAAATACTGTGATTTTAGTGCAGGATTTATAATACCTGCAGTGGCCGCAAATTTCCTTGCTACGTAGCTGATAGCTCTCTTAGCAAGCTTTCTACCTTAACAGTCTTGTCAATTCTTCTCTATTTCAGCCCCAAGTTCAGTTAGATGAAGCGGTAACTTCCTGCCCTCTAAGCACGTTGTACTTTGTGTGATGGCTGACTGTCTCTGGAAACTTTTGGCCATCGGATTAAACGGTGCCTTTGAATTGCAGATGTTTGAATGGCACAATCCCAGCTATAAACTGTGCTCACGTGGGATCAGCTTTGTGTCTGCTTGGGAGAGCAGTGAGAGTTGAGCTCAGGTCTCTGCAGTCCTTGGCAAGTCTGTTGGCCATTGGAGTGTCCTTTTGGAGATGAGGTTGCCCATCACTGTTTGTAGGACGGTCGGTCTTTGATCTTTTCCATTTAACTCTTCCTGCATTGATAATCCCCAAGTTTCACTTCAGAATGTGGCAACTGGATTATCCTGGGTGCTGTTTTACAGTGTATGTTTTAGTGTAGGATGACTGGATTTATTTTACTTTTTTTTCCAGATTCTGGGTAACCATTAGCTCATTGGCTTTGCGTTACTATTCTTGCCTGCCAGCCTTGTTCTGGGCAGTATTATTTGTGTACTGACACATGCCAGAATACAAATGAATGGCTGCAGTACTTTTTCCCTGAGAAATGTCTTACTCCTCAGAGACTTAGAGATGTATTAAATAAAGAAATAGAGGACAAATAATCCTCCCTGCTGTCTTGCCCCATCCCAGAATGTTGATGGCACAGAAGGAAAGTGATAGATGAGTGTCTGTGTGGCTGAAGAGGACTTCACGTTGGACTATTTCCACCCTGCTTGGCATGATGTGCTGTACTTGGTTCTTTTAATAGACTGGCATCTAATTTGCCTCCTCGGTGGTTCTGATGTGCTGTCTGAAAGCAACGTTTAAGCCCAGCAGGTATAAAAATGGGTACCGGGACAAAATTTGGCCTCTTAACTGCTGACTAAAATTCAGCCCGTGGTCTCAAGGCACAAACTCTAAATTGCATTTCAACCAGTGTGTGATCTGTAGCGCCTGTGTTGATGTTTCCTAAGGTTTGTGAAGTGAGGCTGGCACCTGTACCTTCTTGTCCTCACCGTGTCCCCTTTCCTCACTGCTCCGGACACAGGATCCTTGCAGGTCATCGCTGGCTGTCACGGATTCTTCGCTACTCCTGCCTCCACCTCCTCCAGCAGCACCAGGAGCTCATGCTAAGAAGATGACATTTTAGCTGTCCATTTGCTTGCAACTTGGAAAGTGGGTTCTGGCAACTGCTTTTGGAGTAATTGCTGTCATTTCACAGGTGTCGTGCTGCACAGCATCACGATGCCTTTGTGTCACTGCTGAACTCAGGAGGATTCTTAGATGAGGTTTTGTGACCCCTTTTTTTTTTTTTTTTAATATTAAAAAAAGTAGAGTCTTGTTTGGCATGTGAGCTACTGAGAGAACCTGAACCATGTGCCCATAGAGGAATCTGAATAGGTTACGTAGCAGGAGAAGGAGTCGGTGTTGAGCCTTCGAGTACAGTTGACTTGCATGTGAGGATTTGGCTGCACGAGTTCACACCTGCACGTGTGACATCCCATCCTAAGGCCTGGCCGTGACCTTGGATGCAGGTGTCGACTGCTTGTAGTCACTGCAAAATCATTTCCCACCTTGAGGTGTTGGTAGCATGTGAGCTTGTGTCAGACACAGCAGCTGCCGATTCGGTGCCCAGCGAACGCGTTTTTCCAGCTATTTTGAAGATGTAGAGGCTGTCTATTTTGGGAATAGAGGATCATAGTTTTCCTATACTTCTCTCTGGGAATCAAATGAGTCAGCAGTTCCCCTTTCTTCTGGTCACCCTTCTGCATAGGAAACCAATCGGTTCCCTGTGAGCCACAGTTTGTTTCCTGCTGCAGCGCTCACTGCAGAGGGTCTTTGAGAGATACAGTGACAGGACATTAATCGCAGGTTGCAGTAAGGATTTGTTTATTGCCTACTGCTTTGTGGACATCTATTTTTGGGGAAACTAAACGTGGCCGGGGTGGGGGGGCTTGTTGTGTTTTTTTTTTTTTCTCTCCCCTCGGTATGCTGTGTGCTCAGAAATGCCTTTTACCTGTAAAGTGAAAAAGCATTTTACTCGCTTGCCTGACTTCCTGGTGAGGGGATTGAGCTGTTAGAGTTTGCAAAGGACCTTCAGGCCATGTGAGAAAGCTGCTTGTGAGCAGAAATGGCTGTGGTTGTCAAGGTCAGTAGCAGACTTCTGTATGTGGTTCTTCTCTATTCTTGATTTTTTTCATGATTATTTAGGAAGAAGTTGGTTAAACTCTGTGGTGTTTTGACCTTCCAAGCCATTGTGTAAAGACAGTCCTATTCCCTATGCTCCTCTTCTTCTGTCCAGTTCTGTGGTTTACTGAAAACAGATGAGATTTCCAGTTATCTTTGGATGAAAGGCTTCCCGTGACATAGCATGAGATGGCACGCTTCGAGCTCCTGAACGTTCTGATTGTTTGTTTGTTTGTTGTTTTTTTTTCCAGGGAGGTTCCTTTTGGTTTGTGAAAGGAGATTTACCTTGCTAGTAAGGGGCTGGTATAGAAACAGCCAGTTGCTTTGCAGTAGTATCTGTAGTTTTCAGGGAAGTGGTGGTGGTTTCAGCCTACCTCCTTAGCATATGGCTTTGCATGCTCTTGCTTGCAAGTGCCCTGTATTCAATCTGGCAACCATTTGTGGATGGGCACAGAAAGAAGGTTCGGTCATTGCGTTGTGCTGCGGGTGTGATGAGGGAGTTTGCATTCTGCAGGTGATGGAGGTTTAGGGGAGAGGGAGCGGGTTGGTATCCACATCAGACAGTTCTGCTTTGCAGAAATTTGCTCTGATCAGGTCTGTCTCATTCTGCATTTACAACGCATCTTGCTTGTCTTCAGCTTCTTGTTGGAACAGCTCTCCGTGTGCGGCAGGCTCAGCTGTAGGAGCGGGGAAGGTATTAGAGCAAACAAGGAACGACAGGTAGATAGACGTGAGGTTGAGGGGGAGTTTGATAGTTAATAGCTGGGGATGGCTCAGAGGATGTAGTTCTTAAAGAGGAACTTGTAGAGTCAACAGCTGGGAAAAGTTCCTTTCAGGAGTCAGTTTATTGACCTCAAATACAGGCTTAACAAAGGCAGAGGTTTAGAGATGATCTCTCTTGGTAGGAAGGGTTTAACATGGCTGGTCAATTTTGATTTATTGAACTGTCCATGAGGTATTGATGAGGGTACTTCCTGTCAGCGCTAATGCTCCTGTAAATTTTATTTCACTGCAATGTTCTGGAATTGTAGTTTGATTTGTTCACAGCTACAAACTTTTAAGTGCTTGAGATTTTACACGCGGTGTGATATTCCTCCTCCAGGAGGAGAGTCTGGGGCAGTGATTCACAGAAGTATTTATTTTTGCATGACTCAGGGGTCCGGAGGTTGCTTGGCCTGTCCTTTAGCTGGCTCTCAGGAGAAAAATCTCAAAAAATTTTCATATTTTAGGCTGGTTTTGAATATCTCTGTTACTTATCACTGAGAGATCTTTAAGGACTTTAATCACTGAATCACTGTAATGAACATCAGGAAGTTTTGGCAAATGGGAGTGACATGAGTTGCCTTCTTTTATAGACAAGTTGTTAAGGAAACAGGAGTTGGTGGAGGTTTGACTCTTACCCTATCAAAGCATTAATTGTTAGAAATAAATGGATTTTTTTTTATTCATAGAGTTTAAGATGTTGAAATTAATCTGAATACGCATAGCATGATTTAATTGCTGAGGTTAACAGTTGCTAGCGTGTCCAAAGACCTTTCTGACTTTGCTAATGTAGAAATAATTGACGTTTCTGACCAGACAGGCAGTGGCAACTGGTGATTAAACAGCTGATTTGCAGCAAAATCATTACAGTATATATAACTCTGCTTTTTTCTTCTTTCCGTAAATTTTTCAAAATAAACTGCAGAAAGGAAATCTATTAGTATGGTGTGGGGGTATAACGCAGCTTGCTAATAATGGAATTAACCAGGCTAGTGTGGTCTGTGCAGACGTTCCAGATCTCCTGAAATAATCCCAGATAACCTGCTGTTCTGAAACTCTTCTGTCTGTGTCACCCTGCAGAGCGGTGGTGGAGGCCGTTCACCGTTTGGATCTCATCCTTGGTAATAAAGCAGCGTATCAAGAGGTGTTCAAGCCAGAGAACATCAGCTTGAGAAACAAGTAAGTTGGGCAGGGCACTTGTTTTTTTTATGGTTGGCCAGGGAAAATCCATGTGAAGTGACACGTGGAGGTTTTGAATCTGCAGTTTCACGGTGTATTTGATTTGTAGAGCACCTGTTGACCTGGGATCCCTCCAGGTTTTTGAAGCAGAGGCTGGATTTCAGATCTGTGTTTGAACAGCACTTCACCGTACAGTCCATGGCTGGAGGCGTTCGTGGGTGTAGCTGTCATACAAATAAATCATCTTCATGTTGGCCAATGCCTTCCTTTGTGATGATTTTTTAAAAAAAAACTCTTGGTGAAGAAACTTCTTGTATGGGTCTTTTCTCAGGTTCGGAGGGTGCCTAGCAGGGATGATTTTTCTGACTAATTTTTTTTTAAGCTGTCAAGACAATTCTTGACATTACTGCAATTTAGGAAGTTCCTGACGGCCAGCTGAGCCAAGGTAGCTGGTTAGGTGTACGTACAGCTTTTCCCGATACTCTTGTGTGGGAGTGATACAAGCTGTACCATCACCAGATGGCCTAGCTCATCCATCGTAATGAATTCAGATCTTCCTTCTCTGTGCTTATGCAGCAGCAGCTGTATTTGAAGCTGCTGTAGCTAAATATGAATTCTCTGCTGTCGATCTCAGGCTGCGGGAGCTGTGTGTGAAGCTGATGTTCTTGCATCCAGTGGATTATGGAAGAAAAGCAGAAGAACTGCTCTGGAGAAAAGTTTACTATGAAGTTATCCAGCTCATTAAAACAAATAAAAAGGCAGGTATCTATGGATCTGGCATGAGAAAGTCTCTGGCTGTGCAATGGGTAAGACAAGGTGAAGATTTTCATTTGCTTGGAGACGTTGTGGTCTGAACCTGGGGCAGGAAGCCAGGCACTCCTGAGTTTGAACCCTGGAGCTGACATACCCCTTCTGTCTAGCTGTAGGCAGGTCAGCTGTAGTGATCTGCTGAGAGAGCTGCTATTGCAGAGGATATTCAACATAATCTGCTTAATTTTTGTCTTCCCGTCTCCCGGAGACTTAAGACCGTTGTTCTACATAGAGGTATAAGAGGCTTTGTCAGTACTGATTGTTTTTGCTAGAGTTTATCACTGGAAAATACTCACAGTTTTCACACTTGTATTTTCTAAAGCTGTGAACTCTCTCCTGTTGATCTGGTTGTCTGAGTGTGTTCAAGGCGCTCTAACCAGACACCTTGATTTTATTTATGTGTTGTGTGACAAGTGTTTCTCCTTGATGTTGACCCTTAGTAAATACCGCTAGATACCACGTTGAGCAAGAGGAGGTACAGAACTGTGCAATACCAGTTACAGCTGAGCTACCCACTGTCTTGCTTCATACTCGGTATAACTTGGGTGGCCAGCCTCAAATGTTACCAGGAACTTTATTAACATAATCTCATTTTTCTTCCCTCCAGCACATTCACAGCCGGAGCACTCTGGAGTGTGCGTACCGCACTCACTTAGTTGCTGGCATAGGATTTTACCAGCACCTTCTCCTCTACATCCAGTCTCACTATCAGCTGGAGCTGCAGTGCTGCATTGACTGGACACATGTGACGGACCCTCTCATAGGTCAGTGCTCCATGTAACCCCGGGCTGGTGGCTTCCCCTTGTACTAGTCCATCTTTGTTTCGGCATTCAAGGGATTATCTTTTTTTTTTTTTTGATTAGCCAATTATCTGTTTAGAACAGCTGCTGTCTTCTCCGTGGCATGGTTTTGGTTTATTTAATACCAAACTAGGGAAGAAAATGCTGCTAGAGAATTGTTTATTAAGTGTTTGGTGATGGTGGATTTTTATGGAAAATTGAAGAGCACTTCTGGCTGTATGGAACGTTTTTAGAAGCTTAATTAAAGCAGGCAAACAGGCCATTGGGGGAATAAGTTCTTGGAATCAACAGATTTTTGTCAGGATGTCATTCACTAGATGTGAGATACTGTTCCTCCTCTTGGTGCCCCTTTTGTCTGTGCTCCCTTCATGTACTTCCTAGTTGTGGCTTTGAAAGAGCTATTGAATCTTGGACTGAGAACATGAGGCAGCTCCTGGAATGCAGTAAGGTGTGTTTGCTGTCTCCCCTAGATGCAGGGTAGTTTTGAGGTGTCTTACCTATTAGGGGAGGAAGAATGAGAGTGTTCGTAGTCTTGAAACAGCTCAAGGCTGTGTATGCATTCATGTCCTCCGTTACCTTGTAATAGTTTGTTCAGATTCACTCCTCTGTTGTGCTCAGTGGCCTCCAGGCACCTGTTTCTGTTCAGGTGGCTCCAGGTGAGAAATGGAGCCTCTGTATGTTTTGTGAACTGTATTAGCAAGGGTTTAATTGATGTTCTTAAGGCTGATAGGGGGGAGGATGGCAGAAACTGGCATAAGAGAAGTTAGTACGTCTTTAACAATAGAATGTTTTAGTTGCTGGTATCCTATTCTTGGTTCTGGGAGATGGTTGTATCATGATTGGCTTTGAAATGTCACTTTAAAAGGCAGATGTCCCTGGCAACTGTTGCTCCGAGAAATGTATCTCAGTACTGCGGAATTAATAAATTCGCAAAATGCGCATTCCAGATGGGTTTGTACCCCGTGGTGCGTGATTGCATTTGAAAGGCTCCCCTCATTCAGGTTCCTTAAGGTGTTTCGGCTCTTTAATGAAAAGAACGCAGCAGGCGAGTATGTAACTGGGTAATAGAGATGTCACCTTGCATACTCAGAAACGATGGATGTGGAAGAGTCCTGTATGAACTACAAATGAGGTTGGAAACGACTTGATGGTTGTAAATGGGAGCAAGAGGATTCAAAGCAAAAAAGAAAGGGGAGGCCTTGTATTTGTACCATGTAACTCCTACAGGGCCTGCTAGTGAGTGGGAACCATCCCTCACTGGTCACTTCAGCCTCCAGATTTCACTTCTACTCTTTTAAACTAAGCCAAGAGGGAAGCAACTCAGACTGCAGGCTAGACTGGTCTTAAAAAAATCTTCCTTCGGGATTCCTGCTTGAGGGAATTTTCTCCTCCAGAAGGTGGAAGACCTTGGCAACAGGAAGACTGAACCATGGCGCTGGCTGCAGCAGGTGCTCTCTGGAGAGGCCGTGTGAGCGCTGTCGCTGCCTGGTCTCTGGCTGGGGAGAAGGTGCTGATGGCGAGGTGGGGGCCATGGTCTCGCCAGCAGCAGCCCCTCCCAGGAACTGAGTCACGTTTGATGGCTCAAGTTAGTTCAGATCAGCTGACTGCAACAACTCTGTTGTTTTTGACACTTTCCACTGCCTGAATTGCTTTTTTTTTTTTTGTAAATTCAGTGTAGACTACAATAGACTATTTCAGTTGGAAGGGACCTACAAGGATCATCTAATCCAAATGCCTGACCCATTCAGGGCTGACCAGAATTTGGAAGCATGTTATTAAGGGCAATGTCCAAGTGCCTCTGAAACACTTGAGCAGCTTGGAGCATCGATCACCTCTCTAGGAAGCTTGTCCTAGTGTTTGACCACCCTCTTGGTAAAGAAACGCTTCCTGATGTCCAGCCTAAACCTCCCTTGACACAGCTTTGAACCATTCCCATGCGTCCCATCGCTGGATCCCGAGGAGAAGAGCTCAGCACCTCCCTCTCTGCGTCCCCTCCTCAGGAAGCTGCAGAGTGATGAGGTCATGCCTCAGCCTCCTTTTCTCCAAACTGGACAAGCCCAAGTCCCCAGCTGCTCCTCAGAGGACGTGCTTTCCAGCCCTGGCACCAGCTGTGTGTTGTCCTCCTCTGGATGCAAAGGCAGTTTTGCCCAGAGGCAGTTCTTCCAATCCAACTGCAGCTGCCCTGTCTACAACACAGATTTGCTGTCCTGATTTTAAATTGGTTTAATTCTCTTCCTCCCTTTTTTTGGTTGGCCAGTCCTAAATCTAGATTTCAGTCTTGAGACAGAGAATTTGTTTCCATCTTTGATGTTGGGGAGCGTACGTCCATGTTGTAGGCTACTCCCAGGTGCAAGTGTGCTCAGACTTTGTTCTGGCTTCCAGGGATTTGCACCGGCTCCTATCCAAAGGTCTCATTAGCCATGCTAACAAAATCAGCCTCTCGACAGTACTTATTAGCTTGTGCTCAATGCTGTGTTAACATGATCACATGGCTTGTAGACAGGAATTGGCCTTTGTCCTCTCATCTGAGTGCAGATGGAGCCAGCTCTCTGTGGCATACCTTGTAGACAAAGTCTGAGTGACAGTCCCTTCAGTGACTCTTAGGGATGCAGTGACATGCACTGCCTCTAATCAGCAGGGAATTGAAGGGGAGAGTGGGTGAGCATTGCTGTCTACATGTATTTTCTACATTTATTTTTCACATTTTGACAACAGGAGTGAACCAGTGCTGGTCTGTAAGATGGCACAGACAGCAACCAACAGTATGGTCTGACCATGTGGTCTTTGTTTTCATCTGGTGAAGTGTTGGGTGTCTCAGGCAGAGGTGTAGGCTGCTCATGTGTGTTTCCAGCAGCCTTTATCCCATCATGTATTCGATTTCATATTTCTCATTTAGGCTGCAAGAAACCTGTGTCTGCATCGGAGAAGGAGATGGAGTGGGCACAGATGGCATGTCACAGATGTCTGGTTTATCTGGGAGATCTAGGTAAGAACAGCTTGCCTTTCAGGGCAACCTTTACTACATTAAAATGTGGTTCCTGTGCAGTGCTGAGTCCATCGTTGTTAGTCACCAGCCGTAGTTACTTACTGGTTTCCCTCAGACATGTTTCTCGACTGCTATAAGCTGAAATCCTCGTGGATAACTGAACCACTACAAACTGCAGGAGCTTTGTTTTTGAGCAAGTAGATGAGGAGTTCACTATTCAGCTGTATCCGTGGCTGTGTAAGAAGGGAAACCTTTGCTTTTATTGATGTTGTTTGGACAGTGTGAAGGAAACTCAAAGTGGGCTGACTTCTCAGTTCAGACTTGCTTTAAGGTTGCCTTACAGAGCCACTGTCATCAGCACAAGTGTGACTGAAAATCAGATTTGTTAAGCAATATTGTGAATCAATCCAGGCCGCTGCAAAGCCCCAGGTTCTTTGTCATTGTGTCTGGCTCCGTGTCATCCTTTTTAAAGCAGACGTGTCTATCCCACAGTCACGACCTGCTGAAGTGTGTGTGGTAAGCGTGTCAGCTTCTTGCTTGCTTGTGAACACGTGGGAGTGAAAGCAGTGAGAAAACACGTAACTGTGTGAAAAACAGCTATTGGAAGTGTGGCGCGGGTAAATGTGCTTGACATGCAGCAGCCTTCAAGCTCTTGAAAGCTGTTTGGCTTTATTGTTGCGTGTGAATAGGCCTAAAAATGGCATTGCAGATAAACGTCTTCTGGGGGGAGTCAGAATGATTTACCTGACTGGCGGGAGAGAAATGTGCTCACCTCTTCACAATGCTTTCACCTGAGGTTTCCAAAATGCCTACTGTCGTCTTAAAAAAAAAAAAAATTATAAATTGATCAAGTCCAGTCTAGCTGCAGCCAGGTATTTTATTAGGGCAGCTGGCTTGCTTTAGGTTTCACCCTCTGCTGTAGTAGAAATATGGTCTGAGGTAGTGGAAAATGGAGCACAACTCTGAGTTATTTCAAGGCTAAATGAATCAGCACTTAACACATGGAGCAGAAGAATTTCTTCCTTTTGCTTACATGCTGCCACAAGTGTTGAGGGATATCCCCTTTGCTTGAAGTGGCAGGGGATGTGCCGTGCAGAACAGTTAAAAGTGCTTCGAACGGGCTGGCAAACTCTCTGCATTTCCATGTTTTGCCAAGAGCAGTTCTTCTTTGAGGGAGTTGTTGACTTGGCCAGTATTTCTAGTTTTGTGGTATTTTTAATCTGTAGCGAAACACTGCTTCTCTGCAGAAGGGAAGAGAAGACACTGCCTTCTGGTTTCTGATGCACTGTGTATGGTTTTCTTTCAGCTCGCTATCAGAATGAACTGGCAGGTGTGGACACAGAGTTACTGGCTGAGCGGTTTTACTATCAAGCCCTTTCTGTTGCACCACAAATTGGTGAGTTACCGTTAATTTTAGTGTTAAAATTGTGTTGCCGCAACCTAAACCCAATAATCTGTGATAGTGTGCTGGTCGGGTTTATATCCTGCTGCTGAGCGAGGAGTGGTTTTATCCTCTGGTTAAAATTGCTTCCCTCTCGGAGAATCTCTGTTGCCGGCAAGCCAAAGAGAGGAGTTAAAACAATGACCTCTTCACCAGTGACTTCCATTTACTTGTCTGATAACCTCTGAGGAGCTCAGATTTCCGTGAGTGTGGTAAAGTGCTTTCTGGCTAAGGGAAGATCCAGCTGTCTCTTGCCAGAAGCAGAACTTTATTGGTCATCTCCCTCTTTTTACCCCTGTAAAATAATCTCAGGTGCTTCTTTCTCCTTCAGAAGTGACTACCTTATGAGAACGCATTGTAGCAAGAGTTGAGGGCCTGTCTTATCTTAAAAAGTGTGTGATTCCAGAAAAATATTTTCTCTGTGCTGTCTTTGAAGAATTCTCACTGACTTTTTTGATAGGCTGATCCCAAATACCAAAAAGTGACAAAAATTCTGTACCGCAGTGGGTTGGAACAGAACTCTTGAATGCTGATAAGATGATGTCTGTGTCAAGACGAATACAGAGTCAAGGCTGTGGCATTATTAATACAGAGGAGGAGGCATTGTTTGCTCTGCTTTCTTACAGAGATAACTGGCAGGAAGGATCTAAAAGCACTATAAAACAAAAGAAAACCCACCTTGGGTGGCCAAAGGATCAAGAATTGCCACTTTACTGCTTGTGTCTCCTGCCTTGCCTCCTGTGTGGAAATGTAGTGAGAGGGAAAGGATCTGCTTTTGAGCAAGGTTGTTGGAGAATTGTAAATTAATTCACTCGCCCCTCTCTCATGACAGGCATGCCCTTTAACCAACTGGGGACACTGGCAGGGAGCAAATACTACAATGTGGAAGCTACCTATTGCTACTTACGCTGGTGAGTGTCTGTGAGGATCTTGTCTTCCTGGACAGAGAATCAGTGGACTGCGGTTGCTGGTGCCAGATTCTTTTCTCCTTTCCTATTCGCTTGGGACTATCCAGCAGGAGAGGGCGAAGAGATGGGTTTATTTCACCCTTGAGCAGGGCTAGTAATAAGGAAGAGCCTTGGTCATTAAAATCCATGCGTAGGGCTGCACTTGAAGGGCAGTTTTTCAGCTGAGACCGTCTGCCTGTGCTAGAGCCAGGTTTGGAGGGGGGTAGAGGTGCAGAGTGAGGCGCCTCGCATGGTGAGGTGGGAGGAATTCAGTTATTTGAACGTGGCCTTAAGGCACAGATTTGGAAAGGTGTGTAAATGTCGCAGGTGGAGCTGTGGTGCAGCTTGAAGTGGGGTTTGCAGACATCAGTGGGAGTTAAGTAGCTCAACGTGTTCAGACAAAAGCACTAGGTACCTGTCTTTAGGCTTAGATGCCTGCATAACTTTTTATTGAATTAAAGCCATAAAATGTGAGCAACCTTGTGCCAAAGTAACTTTTTTTGATGTGTTGTGTTTCGGTATCTCAGTATCCAGTCTGAAGTGTCCTTTGAAGGTGCCTATGGGAACCTGAAGCGGCTGTATGACAAAGCAGCCAAAATGTATCACCAGTTGAAGAAATGTGAAACCAGGAAGCTGTCTCCAAGCAAGAAACGGTAAGAGGGAAAAGAAAAGGAGAGGGGCACAGGCTGAGGGTTTGCAGTGCCCCCAGTGTCATCCTCTGGGCTGAGAGGAGTGGTTTTCTGGGAAGGGGGAACTGGTAGATGGCCAGTTGGAAACAGTGACCCCAGAATTTTGAGAGCTGCAGTCTAGACCCCATTCTTCATCTCTTGGGTCATAATTTCAGGAGAAAAGTGAAATGCTGGCTAGGTGTAGAATTTGAGGTGAGAGATTTGCTCGCTCTCCCCTGGAGCTTGTGACTATTCATGAGGATTGAGGCGTATTGGTGAAAGTTAGAAGTGTGCGAGACATCTTTTTTTCTCCAGTTTCATTAGCATGTAGTTTTCAGTTGTGACCTGATGTACCTATTAATAGAGCTCTTTTAGTCTAGCCTATCTCTGTGACGGGGTACCTGCTTTACAGTGTTTTCTTCTCAATCTTTTTAGAGGCAAAGACATTAAGAGGTTGCTGGTGAGCTTTATGTACCTGCAGAGTCTTTTGCAGCCAAAGAGCAGGTAAGGTTGCAGCAGATTATATCTTCTATTGATAACTCGCAGTAGCAGGCATTCAGAATTGGAAGAGACTGTTCCCTGTAGGATAATAGTGCCTGTGCTGAGGGTTTCTGCCAAAAGGTCCGTGACTTCGGTCTTCTAACCTTGCAGGGAGAGTGGAGAAGATTGTCTTCCAAGGGAGGCTGAAATACCAAAGGGTTAAATACTTTGTGACTCTGGCTAAATCAAGCCAGTAGCTGAGTGAATGTTGAACTCCTGAGCCTCATAACTCGTCTGTGTGCTGTACAACTGCCTTTGGTGGGTTTTTGCCTTGTTCAGTCATCAAATGCTTTTTCCTGGCAAGCCCTGGATTTAGACTGATACGACAGCAAAGAGTCACTGTCTGTACCTGTGCAGGGCTGTTCGTGGCGTTTGGAAATCTGTAACCAAATACCTTGTTCAAAGAAACAAATAGCATAACCTGTTCATGTTAGAATAAATGGAAAGCTTTGTACAGCTGTCTGATTTTTTAATTTTTTTTTTCTCTTGGATGTTCCCTGTCTCTGCTGGGAGGTTTTCAGGTGATTGTAAATTAACCTCTTACTGCTTGAAATAGAGCACGTGTTAAAGGGCTTATACACAGAACTACAGGTAAACTCCTCATGGAATAGTTTAGGTTGGAAGGGACCTTCTAGAGGTCCAGTCCTCCCCCAGAGTAGGGTCCACTGTGAAGGTGGCTTCAAATGTGAAGTTGGATGAGGTTGCTCAGAGCCTTATCCAGCTGAGTTTTGAGTAGATCCAAGGACAGTCACCCCGCACCTCTCTGGTCCCCCTTCCAGCACATGTAGTCTCATTTTCCTTTTCTGCAGCTTGTACCCCTTGCTTCCCTTCCTTTTGCTGTGCACCGCTGAGAAGAGGCTTACTCAGGTCCTCTATAACCACCTGTTGGGCATCTGAAAACAGAAGGTTATACCCTCTGGGCTTTCTCTCTTTCAGGCTGAACAAACTCAATTCTCTTTGCCTCTTCTCATACATCATGTTCTTTGTTCCCCTTAACAGTCCTCTGCTGGACTAAGTCCACTTTGTCAGTGTTTTGTTTTAGTGTTGTATGGGGTTTTTTTGTTTAATTTTTTTTCTTTTTTGGTATTGGGGGTCCCAAGACTGGGCTCAGTACTCCAGATGCCATCTCATGAGTGCCGAAGAGAGGGGGATAATCATTTTCCTCAATCTGCTGGCTGTGCCCTTGCTAATGCAGCCCAACACGGAATTAGCTTTCAGATATTGACTTACAGCAGAGTGGAACTTTAAGGCTTATTTAATATCTGCTTAACACATATCTAGCACCTAAGAAAATGGGAAATTCCTTCAATTTCCCAAGCACGTTGCCCCCTGAAATGGATTTTCTGGACGTTTTACAGATGTATTTATTTTGTAACTAGGAGACTCCCATAGCCCATTATACTGTGGGTGCTTCTTTTGAAGTAGCTAATGGCTACAGAGAATTTTGGAATATTCTTACAGGGCTATAAGTTAGATCCATGTAAGGAAGAAAAGTTGAGTCCCCAGATTGTGTGCTGCCATGCTCCACTGAGCAGTGGATCCAAAACGTTTGCTGCTTTTAGCATTGGGGTGTCCTGTGTATCTCAGTGGCTCCTGCCTGAGCTCCCAGGGAAAACATCATATTTTTTGGACACCCATCTCTTTGCAGAGAGGTGCTCTAGTTATTGTTTGTCTTTAGTTTGGCAGCTGTGGAGAGGAAAACATAATCTGATTCATCTTGCTTGCTTCCCATAGCTGTTGTTGCCTTCAGTATATTCCCTGGTGCTTCATCCTGTCGAGTGCTAAAGGAAGACCTAACTGCCAGTTTTGGTTTGGTTTCCATGCAGACATTGCCAGGAGCTTGAGTCTTGAATAATAATTCTTGTTTATTTTTCCCTCTCGCTAAGCTCTCTGGATTCTGAGCTGACATCTCTCTGCCAGTCTGTGCTGGAAGATTTCAACCTGTGCTTGTTCTACTTGCCTTCTCCTCCTAATCTGAGCTCAACTAGTGAAGATGAAGAAGAGTATGAGAGTGGCTACTCCTTCCTGCCTGATCTCCTGATCTTTCGCATGGTGATCATCTGCCTTATGAGCGTTCACAGCCTCAAGAGAGCAGGTAACTGGTGCTTTATTCAGCTATTCAGAAAGGTAGTGATTAACGTTCAGCAGTCCAGTTAGGCTGAAGATGTCTTAACTGGCATTCATGTTTTGGACTAGTAGTCAGTCTCCTCCACCTCATTGCTCTGTCTTGTTGCAGGTTCAAAGCAGTACAGTGCAGCCATCGCTTTCACACTGGCCCTCTTCTCTCACCTGATAAATCACGTCAATATTCGCCTGCAGGCAGAGCTAGAAGAAGGGGAAAATCCAGTCCCAGCCTTTCAGAGTGATGGCACAGGTAAGAGCAGACACAGTATAAGCTGGGTCTCCTCAGTTGCCTACCTATAGGGCTGGCTTTTACTTTTATTGCCTAAATCTCCTGGGCGTGGGTTTCATAGTGTAGTGCCAGAGTGGTGTTAAAGGCATCTTGATCTTTGCCTGCTGGGCTGAAATCCTCAAAGATGGGTGATCTGCTGAGAGAATTTCTGCTTTGATGCTCTCTGTGAGTATCAGAATTATCACAGGATTAAAATGTCACTTTTCTTGTTGTAAGGAGTTACCTTTCTCTGTCTCTTGGCGGCTCATTCATCATCTGTTTACCCCAATCTGTGCTCCTTATTTTCTGTCTCTGTTTGCTGTTATTTACTGGACTCTTTTCTCCTCCGCTGAGGAGATGATCTCAGGTGAAACACCTGGGCAGAGCGGTGTCTGGGGGAGGCAGGGCCTGCTCAGCATACCTCATCTCCGCTCAGACAAAACCAGATCTTTAGTTTCTGGGGGATCCTGTTGAGCTAAAACTGCTGAATCTTTCCTCTACAAGCAGTCAATTTGTAATATTTCACAGCACACAAGACTGGAGTTTTCCTGGTCAAAAGCAAGAATGAATGACTCCTCCCCTGCATGGGTTTTGAAGCTGTTTAAAGCTGCTGGAAACTCTGTGAGCATATTGGTTAAGGAAGATACTAGGTCAGCTCTAGTAGATTAGGTCTAGTTACAGGCTGGAGTGGCTGGTTTGAGCAAGCTGACTGGCACATGCCCTTGCCCTGCTTGGTGGGTCACTTGGCTCTCAGGCTCTAGAAAGCTGAGGGAAAGATCTGAGATTCAACTGTGTATTTTACGCTGGACTAGCGGTGTTCAGCACTGAGGCTGCCTGGTATTGGGGCAGCACGTTTTGAGCAGGAGGAGTCCAGGCTTCCCGAGTCTTTCTGGGCACCTTTTAGAAAGCGAGTCGTTCTTCTGGGGTGGCCATTACTTGTTCTCTGGTTAGCGACACTTGATAGAAGCAGTGGCTGAAATTTGCAGTAGTGGTGCCCCAGGCTTAGGGCTGGCACACAGCTTGTGTGACACATTGGGATTTTCTTAACTTGTGGTCTTGTTTCAAATGCCTGCAGATGACCAGGAACCACGAGAGCCGTTGAACTCGATTGAGAAGGAAGCTGAAGCTGACTTGGCCAATCATCAGCCCAGCGAGGAACAGCGGAAGAACGACTGCAAGAAAAGCAAGAAATACTCTCGCCTCTCCTGTCTGCGCCGCCGCCGTCACCCGCAGAAGGTGGATGAGAGTGACCTGAGCGAGGGCTTTGACTCTGACTCCAGTCAGGGCTCCATAAAGGGCAGCGATGGCTCAGAAAGTGGCTCAGAGAAGAGCGACGAGGAAGCAGAAGCTGCTTTTGATGTGGAGACGGACTCTGACATGAACAGCCAAGAATCTCGGTCCGACTTGGAGGATATGGAGGATGAGCCAGGTGAGGAGGGAAGCGGCCGAGGCAAAAGCGGGCCCAAAGAGGCCTTAAAAAACTGTGTAGATGGCAGTGGCCTGGGGGACTCCAAGAGCCCAAGCATCTCTAAAACTGAGGCTCCGGATCCAGCGGTGAATGGGCCAGCTTCCCTGAGCACTAATGACGCAAGCATAGCCAGTAATCTCCAGGCCATGTCCACCCAGCTCTTTCAGACGAAACGCTGCTTTCGCTTGGCTCCTACTTTCAGCAACATCCTTCTGAAACCGAACAGCGAATCGACCATCTTGAAGGATGGAATAGAAAGCAAGCCGTGTGTCAACGGAGATCTGGAGAAGCCCAGCTTGGCAGAGCAAGGTAAGGATCAGCGACCTCGTTCAAAACCTTCATTGTTGCAGTTCTGCGTAGAAAACTGCAAGCTGTAGCAGTCTGTTTGTTAAAATTCACATTTTCCCATGGTGCAAGTTTTCCTTTGGCCAGGTTTGGAGGAGCAGGTTGCCCAAGTATTGGGCAGGTCTTGGGTGTTTCCTGAAGGAGGAGGTTTACTGCCTGATATTCAGGAATATGTGCACTGAGCAAAGGAAACACCTGCAGCCTGCCAGGGTTATCTGTTGCTCTGCTCAACAGGGTGGGTGCCGAGCAGCTCTGATAACACAGAGGATAATTCCAGCAGGTATTAAAAATTCAGATTATCTTCCTTTTTCCCATGTGAAATGTTTGTAATCAGACACTAGTGCTTCTGGTGATGGAGAGTGCAGGTGGAGTCCAGGAGGTTCTCCATGAGGCGTTAGATTGTCAGCTGTGCAAAGCTCTTGTAGGAGCTTGTGTGTAAGATGTGACCTGGGTGCACGTGAGAGGAGTCGGGGGCCTCTCTGTGACCCTCTGAACGCTGCCTCACCGAGTGCTCAGGACTGAACCAAACTGCAGATGCACAGCAGGTGGAGCTGCAATGTTACTATTACCATGCGACTTACACAACTGAGTAATGTTCTGGGAAAAAAACAGCTTGAAAGGGAGATCTCATGCACTACAGGGAGTTGTTTGTATTTCAGATAAAACCACATGGGCCTGTTTGGTCTTGTTTGTCATTCCTCCCAGCTTCCCTGGAGCAAGGAAACATTTTTGCATCATGCTGCCAAATTCAGTGGGCCTGCAGCACTGGCAAGATTCAGGCTTTGCCTGGGCCAGGATTTGAAGGGGGAGTATTAGATCATGTTAATGTTTACTGGCTCCCGGCACTGCTTCCTAGCCACTTGAAAGAGATGGGGGTGAAGGAAGAAACAAATGATTTTTGGTCTGTTTAACGTTTTCCTTCAATGGGTTACACAGATGTTGCAGCTCCAGGAACCTATTTGAATAGTGTGGCCATGATACCTTTATAAATGTAAAGAATGAGAGGTTGAGTGAGCCAGGTTGAATGAATTAACTCATGTGCTTTTTAGCTTTGAGCTCTCCTTGCCTCAGCTGTGCTGTTTCAAAACTCAAGCTATTTAATGGTCTTAACAATCTATCAGGGATAGTTTGGGAATAAATTACTTCCTCCCTTTTTTTATTCTGAGGGTTTATTGAATGATAATTGCTGTGCTAATAGGCAGAAATGACTCTGCAATTAAAATAAGGGGCTGTAGCAAAACGCGTTGTTGATTGCCAGATTGCTGCTACCTTGACCTCAGGTCATTCACGTAGCCAGGATGCAATTTCACTGGCAGTGGCTCTGAGATCCTTGGGTCTGTAGAATAATTACAAGACTGCAAAGCATATTCAGTATTTTAAAAAAATCACCTGGGCCCTGGCTCATAAAATAGCCCTGCAGTTGCCTTCTCTTGCGTAGCCCAGAGATCGGTGCGCGTTGACATAACCAGGGATCGCTGGCTCTGTTCTCTGCAGTAAATGAAACGGTCCTTGTGCCAGCACATGCTGCTTCCCCTGCTCTGTTAGTGAGTGTCTCGGAGGCTGCTGCTCACAAGGAGATTTTTAGCAAATCTGCTCCCAGTGAAGAAGAAAATGCAACGGTGATATGCTCTTATCAGCAGCACAGGGGACAGGGAGCTGATTTTATGAGGATGTGTGGAGGCACCCAGAAGTTCAGCTCGTACCAACCCAGTGCTCTTCTCGTACCAGTAGCGCTTGGCTCCTCAAGGGGTTTTATCCCTGCTATCCTGCTTTACCCTTTGTTTCCCAGATGATGTGTCTGACTCTGAGGAAAGCATTTCAAGTAGCAAATCCTGCAGGAATGAGCGATCCCTTCAGGAGAAACTAGAGATCGTCACCAACGAAGGGCTGCTGCTCACTGTCAAGGTGTTCCTGGACTGGCTGAGGACAAACACGGACCTCATCATCATGTGTGCTCAGGTGGGAACTGCTCCGTGTCCAGCTCCCCTGGCAGGGACACTGAGGGTATACTGAAGCTGCTGTCCCAGTCCTGGACAGAAGGTGACTGTACAAACCCCACCAGCTGAATAAAAGATAATCTTGACCTAAGAAGTGTAGTGAAGTTTACTCTTCATAAAGCATTCTCAGGTCTGTGAAAGATGCTGGAAAGCAAAGTGGCCTGGTTATTGCTTACATCTGTCTTGACATTTTCTGTGGCCTCTTGTGTTTTGTTTCTGCAGAGCTCTCAGAGCCTGTGGAACAGGCTGTCTGTGCTCCTGAACCTTCTGCCTTCTGCTGCAGACCTGCAGGAATCAGGTACTGGAGAAGGAAGTGACAGTGTAATGTTTCAGTAAGCTTAGTCGTCAGTGATTTCATGGTGTGTGATAGATCCCGGGGTGAGAGATTTGCCAGTAGCACTTTACTTATAAGCACAGTGGGAAGCAACATCACGTGTGTGTTTTTGTGTTTAAACATCGTTCTAGTTATATACTGTCCCGTAGACTTCAGCTCTATTAATGTGTTATATATAGCTGACAATACACTGAAACACTCCTGTGTGCATAAGTCTCTGTGTGGCCAACGTGATTGGAATTAACTCTCAAGACCATAAGTAAGGGTGTGATTTTTGTCATGGCAATTGTGGAAACTATTTTGAAGCTCCAAATGCTCATAATGTGGCCTGTACCTCAGCCCAAAGATCCCCATGGTTCATGAGAAGCATAGTTTAAACAGGGATGTTTGTCTGTTGGAAGGAATGGGAAAGCTAATCCCCCAAACTACAGTTTTTTGAAGTGATGTGCCTCAGCAGGCTGTTTGGGACAGTTACTCTTTATATCGTGGGTGGCCTTTTTGTTCCTCCAACACATGCTCAGAATACACGTGTAATTTAAAGCCCTCGCCCTTGATTGTTACAGATTTTGTGCCTTAAAGCCGTTCTCCTCTTGTTTAAGTCACCATATATTGCTGTGCTTCCCCTCCATCCTCTCCAGGGCTGGCCCTGTGTAATGAAGTCAAGGACATCCTGAGCGGCGCTGAGCTGCCAGACCTCAAAGCCAACTTGCTGCTCCCAGAAGATGTGGCCCTGCGGAATCTTCCCCCTCTGAAAAATGCACACAAGAGGTTTAACTTTGAGCAGGACCGGCCCATTTTCTCAGCTGTTGAGGAGGTGAGTCAGGGCAAATCCCGAATCTTGGCACAAGCTTTATTTCCCTTTGTGGGGGTACAGCCTGTCTTGGCTGTGCAGATGATGTAGTTTGTTCTTGCCAAAAAACTGAGGATGGGTTCGTGTTATTGGTGGTTGCTGTAGTCATCTGTCTATCCAAAAATCAGCGTTCAGAAAATTGCTTTCCCTTCCCTGCCAGAGTCATTAGGAAAGGAAGCAGAGTCACATGTTGACAGCTTTGCTTCTGACCTCCCTGCCTGGGCAGAAGAGTTGTTATCTCTGCCTTGCCCAGAGTGAAGGGAGTTTGGTTGGAGCTGCGGGATACTTCCTGTGATCCTGCTCTAGTAAATGCAAAAGTGGGTGAAATCTCACTTCACGTGCCACACCGTGCCCTCGTAGAACACTTCTGTCTGTTTTCTCCACTCTTGTCTGTTTTCCCAAGCACAAAAGGCCAAGGTGATTGTTTCTGGGTAGCGGAGGTGTGCAGAAAAAGGTTCTTCTCTTCCCTTGCCTTGCTAGACCAATCTCTTCCTTTGGAGCAGGGAATACATTAACATTTTCTGCCTCGATTTGAGGGCACCGCTCTGACATGCGACGTGGGACCCACGTTTGTTAAATCACAGCAGTGAGTTGAGCTCTCGAATGTCACCTCAAGCTGCTGGGGCAGCTGGAGCAAAGTGCAGCCATTTCACATCCCACATGAGCTCACCATTTGCTGCTGTTACACAGCAGCCCAGCCGAGAGTGGTGCCTGCCCCCAGATCAGATATAGATTGTTTTATCCGATTCCTTTTCCCAGCACTGAGGGCTTGAGCGGAGATTGGTGGGGGAAAGCCTGTTGATGTTTTCTGCAGTTTTCTCAAGTTGGGGAAGCCCAGACTGTAAGCACTTTCAAGCTTTCTGTCCAGCTGTAGGCTCTCCTGCAGTCTCTGTCTTCAGAAGCACACTTTCACCAGAAATGTTTCCTCTGGATTTTTTTTTTTTTTAATAGCAGTTTCTGCCTTTTCCAAAAGTGTGAGCTACAGGGTCGGAGCTGGCTCAGGCTGCAACCCCCATGGGGAGACATGGCTGGTGATTGCCTGTCTGCTTCTTTGCAGTCTGTTGTTCGGATTTGCTGCATTCGGAGCTTTGGCCACTTCATTACCCACTTGCAAGGCAGCATCCTGCAGTTCAACTCGGAGCTTGGGATCTTCATCAGCATAGCACAGTCGGAGCAAGACAATTTGCTGCACCAGGCACAAGCCCAGTTTCACATGGTGAGTTGGCAGAGGTGGTCTGATTCTCTGTACTTGGCACAATTTCCTGTAGATTACTATTAGATTGTAACTATAATCACAGATCTTTAGTGGGAGGTAAAAGTTTTGTTCCATAAAACTACTTGGGTGTCCCCTTTTCACCCTGTTTCTGGAAGCATGTGCTAGTGTCAGCTTGTGTGTTTCCTGCTAACTGATATGGAAGTTTGTTTTTGTAACTAGGCTGCAGAAGAAGCTCGTCGGAACAGGCTAATGAGAGATATGGCTCAGCTTCGACTGCAGGTAGGAGATGCAGGTTCCAGCCTGAAAACTGGCAGGGCAGTGGCTGAAATGTTTAAAACTAGGAATCAGAGAATACCAGCTTGGAAGGGATCTCGAGGATCATCTGGTCCAACCTTTCTGGCAAAAGCACAGCCTAAACAAGATGGCCCAGCACCCTGTCCAGCTGAGTCTGGGAAGGGAGAGCTCTCTGCTTCCATCCCACGCAGAGGCAGTAAGTCTGTTCTGCAAAGATGGATTCATAGAGTATCTTGAGTTGGAAGACACCCATAAGGATCATCGAGTCCAAGTCCCTGCTCCTCGTAGGGCTACCTAAGACTAAACCGTGCACCTAAAATTGTCATCCAGATGCTCCTTGAACTCTCAGGTTTGGTGCTCTGACCACTTCCCTGGGGAGCCTGTTCCACTGACCGGCCACCCTCTCAGTGAAGAATCTTTTCCTAATATCCACCCTGAACTTCCCCTGCTGCAGCTTTGTTCCCTTTCCTTGTGTCCTACCACTGGTCACCGGAGAGATCAGCACCTCCTGCTCCACTGCCCCCCTTGAGGAAGTTGTAGACTGTGATGCAGTCACCCCTCAGCATGATGAGGTCTCCCCTCAGGTTTCTCTTCAAGTTGAACAAGCTGAGTGACTTCAGCTGCTCCTCCAAAGTCTTGCCCTCTAGACCTTTCACCCTCTTGTTTGCCCTCCTCTGGGAACACTGTAGTAGTTTGATATCCTTATATTGAGGTGCCCAAAACCACACACAGCACTCGAGGTTGGACCACACCAGTGCGGTGCAGAGTGAGACAATCGCCTCCCTCTGACCCCCTGGCTGCATCCAGCTCTTCTACGTGTGCTGGGAGGTTTTAAGGGCCTGATGGAGCTTTGCAGGGTGAGTCTTGCACTGTTAGATCGTTTGTTTTAGTGTAAATACAAAGCGAGTGTCTCTGTGTGTTTTTTCAGCTGGAGGTTTCTCAGCTGGAGGGAAGTCTCCAGCAGCCCAAAGCGCAGTCAGCCATGTCTCCGTACCTCGTCCCGGACACCCAGGCCCTCTGCCAGCACCTGGCTGTTGTCAAGCAGCTGGCAACCAGCGGGAGGTTCATAATCATCATCCCCCGAACAGGTACAGGGACTCCACAGCAAAAACTGAGCCTTCCTTCCCCTCATTCCAGAATCCCAGAATCATCCAGGTTGAAAAAGCCCCTGAAGCTCCTCCAGCCCAACCATGACCCTCCCCCTGACCCTTCCCAACTCCCCCAGATCCCTCAGCGCTGGCTCAGCCCGACTCTTCAACCCCTCCAGGGATCCCGGGGACTCCCCCCTGCCCTGGGCAGCCCATTCCAACGCCCAACAGCCCCTTCTGCACAGAAATCCTTCCTCAGAGCCAGCCTGACCCTGCCCTGGGCAGCTTGAGGCCATTCCCTCGGGGCCTGGCGCTGGGGCCTTGGCTCCAGAGACTCATCCCCCCTCTCTGCCCCCTCCTGGCAGGGAGTTGCCGAGGGCCAGGAGGTCTCCCCTCAGCCTCCTCTTCTCCAGACTGAACCCCCCCAGTTCCCCCAGCCGCTCCCCAGCAGACCTGTGCTCCAGACCCTGCCCCAGCTCCGTTGCCCTTCTCTGGCCACGCTCATTCAATGGCCTTTTTGGGGTGAGGGGCCCAAAACTGAACCCAGGAATCGAGGGGCGGCCTCCCCAGTGCCGAGCCCAGGGCTCAGATCCCTCCCCTGTCCCTGCTGGCCATGCCAGGGCTGGCACAAGCCAGGATGCCGTTGCCCTCCTTGGCCCCCTGGGCACACTCTGGCTCATTCTCACCCCCCCAGTCCCTCTCTGACCGGCAGCTCTCCAGCCGCCCCTCCCCAGGCCTGTAGCCCTGCTGGGGGTTGTTGTGGCCCAAGGGCAGCCCCCGGCATTTGCCCTCAGTGAAACCCCCCCAGTTGGTTTGATCTTGCTAGGAAGCAGAAAGGCTCAGTGCAGCTGAAGAGCTACCGACCTGCATGGGCGCCGAGAACGTGCTTGGGTCCTCCAGCTGAAAGCCCGTGATGATGGTGACCATTCCTGTGGTGTCGTCCTCTCCACTTCCCTGGGACACTGTCAGTTGTTTGCAGCTGTCCAGTATTTTATAGAGATTCCTGCCAGATGCAAGAAAATAGAAACAGAGGGGGAAAATCAGGGGGAAGACCACTTGTTTGTGTACTTTCACATGCTCAGGACACGGGGAGAGCAGAACTGTTTCTCTGTTGCCTGTTGAGGGCTTTTTTGAGACCCTTCTTAGCACTGAACACATGGTGCTATGCGAGATGCACAGATGGATGCCCTAACACTTTAAGAAATTTTATAATTACTAGAGCATCAAGCACGCTGCACAATGGGTCCCAGTGCTAACGCCTCTCCCCAAAGCCACCTGCCTGCTGGGAATCAGGCTCAGGCATCTCCAGCTGTTGTAATCTTACCAGGCATCTAAATCTTGTCTCTTCAATTTATGCCTCTCAAAACTCTTCCCAACATCTTTCTGGCAACGAATGTACCTGAGGAAAGATCAGTCACTGAGCTCAGAGAGGCCGTGTCACAGCCTGGAGTCAATGCTCTATGGCACATCCACCTTTTTAGCAACCAAAACACCACCCAAAGCCCTGCCCAAGGACTCCCTGAGATCACCTCCCCCCTTACCACCCGAGTGTTTCAAAGCTCACCAGCCCTACACAGGCCTTAAAGATGTAGTTTGTCTTCACAGAAACAGCCGTTTGTCCTTCTGCAGCCACCCCGGGGCAGTAACGCCGTACAGCTCTTACATCACGCCCAGGGCATCATTAAGAGGCACTGGTTTTTATACTCTGATAAAGAGATGCAGCTCCCTCTGGTCCTCAGAAGCAGCTACATTTCATGGCTGAGCAGCAGCTACAAGCGCATCTGGAGAACCAGCTGCCAAATCCGTTACTTCACTGCTTTCCCTCCTGCCAAGCGCATTCCTGAGGCCTGGCTTTTCCTTGGCCCACTCCTCACTCTGCTCCAAGGGATGCAGCGCCTGCTCCCACCATTAACATTTTCTTCCACCCCAAAATACACCAAAAGCAAGGGCAAATCCCATCACTCCCCCATTCTCACCTGTTTCCCTTTTTAAATTCTGCCTCCAGATACCGGATGCTGTCCCGAGCACCTGCATTCTCCTTTTTCAGGAAGTCTAAGCCATCAATCACTAACAGAAAAAAAAAAAAAACAAAAAACAAAAAACACCACATCTGGTTTACAGCTCTACTGCTGCCAACTCATCCAGATGTGTCAAGAATTCCTCATTGCCCTGAACCGTCTGTGATGCACAGCAGCAGTGGCTGCCGCAGGAGGCAGATGAAGCAGAGGGCGAACAGGGCCTCTCTCTTCCCAGATGTTCAGCGATACACTATGTTGGATTCTTCCCAGCACGGGCCACATAAAACAGGCCCCAACACTGACATGTGGCAACAGCATTACAGCTGCTCCAGCTGAAGTAAAGGACGACAGCAGCAGGAGATGAAGCCACCACCTTGGCCCAGGGGGCTCGCTTCATAGCGAGGAGGGAAGGGATCTGAGCCCTGGGCTCGGCACTGGGGGGGCCGCCCCTCGATTCCTGGGTTCAGTTTTGGGCCCCTCACCCCAAAAAGGCCATTGAATGACTCGAGCGTGGCCAGAGAAGGGCAATGGAGCTGGGGCAGGGTCTGGAGCACAGGTCTGCTGGGGAGCGGCTGGGGGAACTGGGGGGGTTCAGTCTGGAGAAGAGGAGGCTGAGGGGAGACCTCCTGGCCCTCGGCAACTCCCTGCCAGGAGGGGGCAGAGAGGGGGGATGAGTCTCTGGAGCCAAGGCCCCAGCGCCAGGCACCGAGGGAATGGCCTCAAGCTGCCCAGGGCAGGGTCAGGCTGGCTCTGAGGAAGGATTTCTGTGCAGAAGGGGCTGTTGGGCGTTGGAATGGGCTGCCCAGGGCAGGGGGGAGTCCCCGGGATCCCTGGGGGGGGTGAAGAGTCCGGCTGAGCCCCCGCTGAGGGATCTGGGGGAGGTGGGCACTGTTAATGATGGTTGGACTGGATGATCTCCAAGGTCTTTTCCAACCCAGATGATTCTGTGAAAATCTGGTTGACTTATTAGTATTTCTGCCTTGTATAATAACTGTCCTGGATTTCCCAGATTTTGTGATTCCTCTTTCCTTGAAGGCCCTTTGATTTCTCATGCTTTTGTGGTGCAAAGTAACCTGGGGGAGGTGGGAGAAGTAATTTGTGTGTCTGCGCAGGCCTCTCACACCAGAGCAACTTCAGCCTGAAGGAAAATTGAGCCTTTTAGCCATGACAAACTCTGCCTGAGAATCTCCCAAGTTGCAAGGGGCAGACTTCTTGTCAGGGCAAGAAAAAAAAAATAAAAATGTTTTGTCTCTCTTTGTTTGCAGTCTGCCATCCAGGCAGCCGCCAATGCCAGTGTAGAAATAAAAAATGTTCTGGAGTTCTACAAGCAGTGGAAAGAGATGGGCTGATGTTTGGAAAGGCATCGGGTTGGTGTACCTTTCTCTCCCCCTCTCGGAACGTGCAGCGTCTGAACAAAGGAAACAAAAATCCGGGCGATACTTAGAAACGAAGAAGCAGCAGCAGCAACAACAATAACGAAAAATATCAACCAAAAAATAAAAAATACCCAAAAAACAAACAAAAAAAAAACCACAACAATTTGGGCACGCACACAGACACCCTCCACCTGTATCCCCACCAGACGGCTGTACATCTCCGACGGCGCCAACTGCTCTGAGAAGAGAGAGGCACCTCGGCACGGCCGGGGCAGAGCTCTGCCCTTCTCCCAGTCGGCAGAGATGGGCGAGAGACGGGCAGTCATTCATTCCCCCTCATTCCTCCCCAAAGCTTGCTTGGTCACCTGAAATGGGCAGGCAGCTTCGAAAGCGTGGACTTGACTTCAGCGAAACCAAACCAGCGCAGCAGAAATGGAGCCCTCCTAGCTTGGGAAAGAAGATCCAAAGAGTGTTTAGCTCTTGCTTGGCAATCTGGTGACAGGAAAGCAGATTTTAGTTTTATTTTTTTTTCTCCCCTCCTTTGAATTATTTTTCAAGGGTTTTTTTCCTTTTAATTCTTTAGTTTTTAAATATATAAATAATATTAAAAAAAAAAAAGTAGAGTTCCTTTGGGGTTCTGGATACTCTTCCAATGTCAGAGAGAAAAGGAAACAATTATGCTATTTAAAAGGGGGGGAAAGCTCTTAATATAATTTTTTTTTCTTTGAACAAGCATATTTATGTCCTTTCCCTGTCCCCCATGGAGCGGACTCAGTGCAAAGGGATTTTGGCCTGCAAGGAGAGAGTAGTCTGAAGTGCACATCCTCGCTCTCCTTACAAGCTGCGTGCTTCACAAGCAACAAGAGTTTGGCTGGGCTGCTTGAGAGAGGTGAAAAGGACTCTGCTCCTCCTTCCCCAGTCCCTCCCACTTCTTTGCTTCCAGCGTTAGACCTTGGAGGAAAGGAGTGGAATCCAGCAGAGTTGCTGGAAGAGAGAGAAGAGCCACGTGGGATTTAAACACCTCTAAGGCTCAACCACCTGCCTCGAGTGCTGTGACCCTGGGTTGGAGCAGACATCTCCAAAGGACTCAATGCCTCTTCTTTTTTTTAAATTTTTTTTTTAATTTTTTTTTTTTTCCTTCTAAATCTTGCAATGAGATGTGGAGGAGGAAGGATCTCAAAGCCATTATCTCTTCTGCTGGTTGTTCCGACACACCACTGCTGCTATGCCATGCTAGAGAGGGTGGCAGAACTCGAGTGTTTTATGTCCCCACCCCTCGCATCCCTCCGGAGACAGCGCAGTGACCGCCGCTGCCCAGGAGGACTGAGCTCACAAACCCTTCAGTGCTTTTAGCATCCCCCCCCAAAAAAAAAGAAGGGATGATGCTACCTGGACAGATGCTGGAAAAGTTAATTTCCCTGTGAGGGACCTTTCAGATCTCCATCCTGACAGCATCTCAAGCAACCTGTGTCTGACATCCTGTCACACGCCGATGCTTGGAAATGAAGAAACGGGTTGCTCCCGGGACAGCAGAGCAGTGGGAACAGCCTCTTTGTAGTTCATCTGTGTCAGTGTACTCAAGAAACAGATGTCTCCATCCACATGAACTAACAGCAGCTATGCAAGTAAAAACCACTAGTCTTCTACGTTTGCCTGTTTTTTCACGTGGGCCAGCCAGAAGCTGCTACGAAAGGGGCATAATACAGACAAGTAACATACTCCAATCTGTGCAGACTTCCTAGCATGATGCATTGTACTGGAGTGGCAGGATGTTCCTTGTTTTCAGGTAAAAACTAAAAAAAAAAACCTAAAAAAACCCCACAACCCAGCACAAGTCCCAGAGGATTCATTTATATTCCGGTTTCAGTTTCTTTGCAGCATGCAGCCTTGTAGCACAGCAGGGAGAGATGCCGAGCTTAAGTTAGAGCTAGAGCTGGCCCTGCAAGGTCTGTACCTGGGGGGTCTGAAAGGCAGGTGGAGGGGCTGGAGTGGCAGGAATTCCCTACAGGTTTTTTTTCCTTTTGCAGCTTCTCCTGAAACTTGTGGTGCTTTTCTAGGCTAAGCCAAGGAAACAACATAAGCGAGAACGGCAGGTCAAAGACTGGCTCGTTTTAGGTGTTCTTAGAGATCTAAGATGGGCTGTGAAGCTTGTCAGTCCCTTTTTCCTCCAGTGCTACCAGTATTTTTATTTGAAGCCATTTGTTCAGCTTATTATTTTTGTTTGATGGGATGGGAAAAGAAAAGAGAATCATCTTGTGGGACTTATCCTTCAAAGTATGAGCCAGAGCAGAGGCCCCTTCCCCTTTGCCCCTTAGTTGATGCCGAGAACGCGGCGTGGTGATGGTGGAAGCCTGGCTCAGCAGGGCGGATAGCTGGTGGGCTGTGTTTTTTGTTTTTTTTTCTTTCTGCTGCGTAAAGGAAACCATCCACTGCCTTGCTGCACAGCCCATCAGAAGCAGCTCCTTTCTGGAGGTCTGCTCGAGCTGAAGCCTGGCTGTGTTTGCTGCCTGGGGAGGCCCAATTGTCATTCCCTTCTGGCTGTGTAGTTGGGGTTGGTCAAGGTGAGAGAATTGCTGGGCTGAAATCAAAATCCCGAGGAGCTGGAGGCATTCCTCAGCTCTGCTCTGGGCTGGGTATTCCCTTGGCCACAGCTGGATCTTGAGGGCAGAAAAGAGCAACGCAAATAAAGCAGCAACCGACAGGGAATGCCTGTCACGCTGCTCAGGCACGGCTCGTGCCTCGGGTCGGGGGGCTCCCGGGCTGCTGGGGGTGCAGGACGAGAGCTGGGAGCCCCGTGCTGGGGGCTCAGGGCAGCAGATGAGGCTGGTGCTGTCCCTGCACGGACGGGGAACAGGGCATCACAGTCCAGTGCAGGAGACTTAACACAGTCCTTCCATGTCCTGAATCTGACTGATGGCCTGTCTGGGCTGGACACAGAAGGCAGTTTAAGAATGAAAATAAAGGAACATGATGTTTCTGTGACAAGATGTTGCTTCTGAGCTGCAGTGAGCCCACTTTAGGGCCATGTGGTGAAATCAGAGGGCTTCTTTCTAAAAGGCAGCAAGGTGGTTGCCTTATTTTCCTCATAACCATCCCCTTAGTAAGTGCCCTGGTCTCCTGAGGGGGGGTTTTAATCTTAATCCAGAGATTCTGCACACCTGAAGAGGAGGAAAAGGCCCTAGCCCTGCGATGGGGATTCTTAACAACCCCGTGGCATCGTTCAGTACATCATACCTCTGGGCTGAGTGGGGAGGGATAGTAACCTCTTAAAAAAAGGCACCTGAAAGATCCCTGTGCAGGGCTTCCTCCCCAGAACATGCAACTGTGCTTGAGGACATGGTGATTTTTTTTTTTTTTTTTTAATTGGATATGCATCCCCAGTCAGAGATACATGAAGCTCAAAAAGTGGGAGACTTAAAAGCTCTGGAGCAATGTAGCAGCAAAGCGGCCTCGGGGAAGGTGTCAAGCTCTGTCACCTTCTACTGGAGGCTCAACTTGATGTCTTTAAGATTGGGGTAAAGGAAGACACTTCTTGGCCCCAGTCCCAGCACTCACGAGTTGGAGTCTCCTCCTGGGTATAAATTGATGCAGATCTGTTCTGTCTAAGGGCCTGTGCCAGTTTGCCCCACACAGGATTTGGGGCATCGCTTCCAAATCCCACCCCAGAAAGCCCAAAGCAGGAGGCCGCTTTCCCTGGCCTGTTACCTTGGTTGCTGATGTGAAGGCGTTCTCCAGGGCTAAAGAAAACGTGGAAGGTCAGTGGGGAGGCTCTGTGTATCCTGGCTCCCTGCTCTGCCCGTGGCTCCTGAGCCCTGTGGCTGGGCTTTCCCCAGAGCTCCCCACAGCCTGCCCCTGCCAGCCCGGGGGAGAGCCACAGCCTCGTGTCACACGGCGATGGAGCCTTGGGAAAGCTAGCTCAGGTCTGGTGCTATTTCTGTACCAACTCAAAGCTTGCTAAAACCAGCTCCAAGCTAGTCCCTTTTTTTTTTTTTTTTTTTTTTTTCCTTTTTTGCTACCACCATGTTGAGCTCTTGAAAGTTTATGGGGTGACCCCAAGCTGGGGGAGCATGAGTTTGTGGTGGTTGAGGCTCGCTGGGTTTCCCAGGGTGGCAGTGCAGGGGCTGGGGGCTGTCCCCAGGCCGTGGCTGGTGGCCACAGTCGCTCTGGTGCTTGTTGGACTCGTGCTCGGTGGTTTCACGGGCTGTGCCAAGCCTCTTCCTTCTGCTCTGATCCCTGCTCGGCTCGATGCCACCTGCAATGCCTTGGATTTTCGCTTGCATCTTACAATTTTATTTTTTTTTTTTTCCTTCTTGACGTCCAGCAGAGCTTCCCAGTCTGGCTGGGGCAGAAAACAGGGTGGGGAAAACGGGACGACTGTGAGAATGGAGAAGGGCAGGAGGGTTGGCACAGGATCCCTGTGCTGCTGGTCCTGCCTCTGTCTGCTGGCAGGGAGAGGACTGTTGCTTGGTTTGAGGCGAGGGACAATCATCTCTTCCCTCAGTCCTCCTTTTGTAGCACAAAAAAAAAAAAAAAAGCCCAGCCTGTGGATTTGTGCTTAAACAGCTCTGGCTGGGGGACCGATGGGACGAGGAGGAGCTTGGGGGCTCTCACGGCATGTGTCTTGACTGTGATCCGAACACATTGACTAGCTTAATAAAATACAAGATGTTTGTACCTCTTGTTTTGTGGTGATTCCCAGCCCGTGTTTCTCCTACGCGGCCCCATTTTTGGTATGTGAATCACATGTGCGCTTTGACCAAACTTTCTGCTTTTCAGAAAAAAAAAAAAAAAAGCGTTGCCATTCCCAGCCCCTCTGAACGTTGTTTGACTCGGGTGAAGGAAGAAAGTGAAAACGCTTGGGTTTGCTTTTGATCTGATGGGATGAAATGTAGGTGGGTCCCTTCCTTGTCCCTCTGACAGGACTGATTCCCTTTGTTCCTTTGCTCGCTGGAGCTCATCCTCTTGCCAGGGCTCTGCACGTTCCTGCCCCGCAGGAGCATCCCCAACCCCAGCGACATTGCGATCAGCAAAAAGAACCGCAGTGGTTTGTTAGGTGTCTTCTCAGGGGGGTTAGAAATGACACAATTTTTTAAAAATTTAAACTTTTAGTATTGATGTAAGAGGCTTGGTTTTGGGGGCGGAGCTGAGCCTCTGTGGGTCCAGGGGTGATGTTTTATATGGGGAGGGGGAAGTCTTTCATTCCCTGCATTCATCCCCACCAAAGCTCCTTTATTTGCTCTGCTGGTGGAAAGCCTTGAGCCAGGCACTAATATAATTTACTCTCTCCCTCCAGTTCCTTGGAGGCTGCCAGCAGCAGGAAAGTCGGAGAGGGAGGTTGCGAAAAGGCGAATCCGCCTTTTAGTTCCTAGTGGGAGAATGAGCCGTGGGCGACTTCTTCCCGCAGGGCCAGACGTGCTCTGCGTCCCAACGCTGCTGCCTGCCGTGGCACAAAAGGGACCTGTCACCACCAGCTCTGTCCCCTCCAAAGGGGCTGGAAACGCCTCTGCCAGCTTGCGGGGGCCGTGCCCAGAGGCTGCCCAGCGCCGATGGCCCCGGCGGGGGCTGTGATGTGCCACCTGCCTCCTTAAAAACTCGGTGCCTCCGTTTCCAGGCAGCTTCTTCCTGCAAGAGCTGCCTCGCTGGGGCCATGAACTGAGGGGGGTTTGTAAAATTGAAGCAGATTAAAACCGTAAAGTGCTGATGGAGAGCTGGGACCGGAGGCCCTTGGAAAGCCCCGGGAGCCTCCGTATCACTGGCTGCTCCCTCCCCTCTCTGCGCCTCCGCTTCCCACTTTTCCCTGTACAGAAAAGTGATTTCTCTGCCCCGAGTAGGTCCCCACGCAGGGTTTGCTGCGCTTCACACAGGTTATTTTGAGGGGCTTTCCAGCCCCGGGACCTGCATCCCTGTGTAGATCCAGCAGGTCCCTTTGCAGGCAGGCTCACGGGACCCCCAAACCCTCAGACCGGCCGGAGAACCCCCCCTCGGCCGGTGCCCCGGAGCCTGCAGATTTGAGCTGCACGTCCTGGGGTGCTGAGCCGGGAACATGAACCTTCTGGGGAGTAAATAAATCCCAAACGCTGGGAGCTTGGACAGCACGGATCCTGCTCACGGTTCAGCTCTCCACCTCCTGGACGGCGGCTCCATCCCGCCGCGGTGCGGACACCTCTGCTGGCATTTGCTCCGCGGACTGAGCCTGAGCCACCTCCGGCCCTCCCTGTGCCAGCAGGACGCTCTCAGGTCAGCCGGGAAGTTTTTCCCAAATTTAATTTTGCTTTCTTCACCTTTCCCCACCTCCCAGGTCTCTGCGGCGGCGCTCGTGGGGCCCTGTGGTGTAACGGGTGGGTGTTTGCTGTGGGTCCCTGCGTGGACCTGGCACTCGGCTCCCCGGGCTAAAGAGCTCGTTGGCATTTAAAATCTGATGCCCAGAGCCACTTTCCAGTAGTCCCTCCACTGTTGGAGCAGCGGGATCTTGCACTCTGGGGGGATTTCAGCCACAGGCAGCAGCGTGTCCGGCACAAAGTTCCCTCTGAGCCCCCGCAGAGGCCTCGGTTGCCCCGTCCGCCGGGGAGGGACCCTCCGGCCACTTTCTGCCGCTGCAGCTGGGGGAGGCGGGTGGCAAGTGGCAGCCGTGGGGCCAAGATCCCTGGCCTGTGGGGGCGAGGGGGAGAGGCCCAGCACGGTGTCACCCTCCGTCCCACCAGCGCTCCTCGCCAGCTCCGCTCCTGCTCCGCGCAGGGTGGTGGGAGGTGTCTCTGGACCCTTTTGGGTTGGGTTTGGTTTTTTTTTTTTTCCTTTTTCTCTTCCTTCCTAAACCACTGGGTGAGTTTTGGGCTGGGGCTTGGTGGGTGATGCTCAGGACTCCCCTTGTGCTGCTGCTGGGCTGCTTTCCCCGTGCCGTGCCTCAGTTTCTCCACTGGGGAAACCCTTCCCCAACCACCAAGTTCTGTGTCCAGCTTCACCCTGGCCCCTGTGTAAACCTCTGTGGCTGGGCCAGGGCTCGGGGGGCTGCAGGGTGTCCGCAGGGCTTTTCCTCCTCCGTGGTGGCCTGGTCCTAAGCCTGGTTCTACCAAGGACAACCCCAGAGCAGGTAAATGGGGTCAGGAGCCTCCGCGGGGAGCTGGGACGTGGTGGGGCAGGGGATGAGGGCAGGATTTGGCTCTTTGCTGCAGCCCCTCCCCGACTGCTGGGACCTGTGACCCCATCATGCCCCCCCTGTCCTGGGCCTGGGGGGCCCAGTCCTGCTCAGATCACCCCCCCAGCCCCCTCACCCTCCCCGTGGCTCTCTGGAAGGGTGAAGGGGGGAGCTTTGCCGGTCGCATCCCTGGAAAAAGCCACTGAGTCGAGCCGGGGACTGTCCCGGCTCCTGCAGCCCCGTCCCCCAGTGGCCCCTATCCCGTCTCCGCAGGCCATGGGCTGCGGCCCAGCGCCCCGACACCTCTAGCCCCGAGCACCTCGGCCCCACCACGCTGACAATAAAGCTGCCGCAGATCTTCAGGGTCCATCAGGTGCCTCGGGTACGTGTGGCTGGGTGATGGGGGGGGGCTCTGCCCCCAGGTTTTCTTCATCCTCCCCCCCTTTCCCCCCAGTTCCCTCATCCAAGATGGAAAAATCACCTGGGGGTCCCCACCCAGCCTTGCTCCAGCTGGTGAGATGCTCCCAGCCCACCCTGCCTCAGTTTCCCCACCCACCACGAGGCCAGAGCAGCTCTATGGGGCTGCCCCCCCCCTGCCATGTGTCTTCTGACCAGCCCCGCTGCCCCCACAGATCTTCTGGGAGGATGGGATCATGTCAGGGTACTGACACCCCACAAGCTCAGCCCTCGACTGTGTCCTCAGCTCCTTCCAGATGACAATGAGACAGTCAACATCTGGACACACTTCTTACCGACCTGGTAGGAAGGACGTGACTAGGAGTGGTGATGGGCGTGGGGATATGGGACAGTGACAGGAATGGGGACACAGACGGGGAATGGACAGGGACAAGGAAATGACGAAAGGATGGAGATAGGAACGGGGACCAGTTTTGGGCACCTCAATCGGAGAGAGATCTGGAGGGGCTGGAGCGAGGGCAGAGGAGGGCAACGAGGCTGGGGAAGGGCCTGGAGAATAAATCCTGTGAGGAGCCAGGGAAGGAGCTGGGAGTGTTGAGTGTGAGGAGGAGGAGGCTGAGGGGAGCCCTCATCCCTCTCTGCAGCTCCTGACAGGACATTGCAGAGAGGCTGGGGCTGGGCTCTGCTCCCAGGGGATCAGGGACAGGACAAGAGGGAACGGCTGGAAACTGCCCCAGGGGAGGGTCAGGCTGGGCAGGAGGAGAAAATGTTTCCCAGCAAGAGTGGTCAGAGAGTGGAACAGGCTGCCCAGGGAGGGGGGAGTCCCCATCCCTGGGGGGGTTTCAGGGCCGTTGGGATGAGCTGTGGGGGATGTGGGGTAGGGGAGAGCTTTGTAGAGTCGGGCTGAGGGTTGGACTCGCTGATCCCGAGGGGCTTTTCCAACCCGAATAATTCTGGGATTCGGTGGGACAGACAGGAGTGGGGATGGGGACAGGGAGGAGGCCAAGCGTGGCAATGAGGAGGGGATGAGGGTGGGAGTGGGGACAGGGATGGGGACAGAGCCAGGGGATAGGGCTGGGCATGGGGCTCACCCCTGTGCCCGCAGGTATTTCGTGTGGCGCTTCCTGGTGCTCTCACCCTCCCTGGACTTCTGCCGGGAGCCCCACCACTGGCCCCTGCTCACGTACCTGCTGCTCGTCTGCCTCTACCCCTTGGTCTCCAGCTGCGCCCACACCTCCAGCTCCATGTGGGCGCGCGCCCGCCACATCTGCCACTTCTGTGACTCCGGAGCCCTCAGCCTCTACAGCCTGGGTGAGCCACTGCGGGGGCCCCGGCGCAGGGACGGGGACAGGGACTGGCAGCCACTGGCCCCCTCGTTTTTTCTTGCAGGCTGTGCGCTCGCCTGCGGTGCCCACACAATGCCAGACCACTGGGTCAGCGGCGTTTTGCACCGTTACTTTGTCCCCGTGGCTGCTTTTAACTCCTTTGTCTGCACCGGCCTCTCCTGCTACTCCCGGTATGTTTTTGTTGGAGGAAAAAGCACCAGTGCTGCAGTTGGGTGGAAACTGGGGCTGGATGTTTCCTCCTTCTTTGGGGTGTCGGGGGGGGTCATCCCCTTGTGCAGGCAGCAGGTCTGGCCCAAAGCTTGCAGGGTCCCCACTGCGGGGGCTGACAGGAGTCTGTGTCCCCCCTCCCCAACTCCCCCTCCTCAATTCCTCCTCCCTTTTCCCCTTTCGCAGCTTCCCTGAGCTGGAGCGTCCCCGTGCTGCGGACGGCGGCTTTCGTGTACCCCTTCCTCTACGACAACATCCCGCTCTTCTACCGGGTGAGTCGGGGTGTCCTGGGGCAGGGTGCCACCTCCATGGGGGCCCCGGGGCGCTTCCAGGGGTGGGGTGGGGTGGGTGTGTGTCCCCCCACCATTGCTCACCCTCCTCCCTGCAGCTCCTCTTCTGCTTCTTCCCCACTTTTAAAATACAGCCAATGACTCTCATCACTGCAGGAAGGGCACTAACCCATGTAGCAGCCCCCCATGGAGGTGCCCACCCAAGGCCTGGGACCCCCAAATCCCTGACCCCTGCCCGGGCCTGTTTCCCAGCAGGTCCAACACAGTCACCCTGGGGACCCGGGTCTGTCTGTCTGTCTGTGTGAGCGTCACAGCCCAGCAGGGCTGAGGTGCAGTATTGGGGACCCCACTGCGGTGTTCGTGGCCCCAGTGCAGCAGTGGAGCCATTGCTGGGTGCTGGGGGGCAGCTGAGGGCTCCGGGCCCCGGGGCTGGAGACAGAGAGGATTGAGATTCACTGAGGGCAAGTGCCGGGGGCGGCCCTTGGGCCACAACAACCCCCAGGGGGGCTACAGGCCTGGGGAGGGGTGGCTGGAGAGCTGCCGGTCAGAGAGGGACTGGGGGGGTGAGAATGAGCCAGAGTGTGCCCAGGGGGCCAAGGAGGGCAACGGCATCCTGGCTGGTGTCAGCCATAGCGTGGCCAGCAGGGACAGGGAAGGGATCTGAGCCCTGGGCTCGGCACTGGGGAGGCCGCCCCTCGATTCCTGGGTTCAGTTTTGGGCCCCTCACCCCAAAAAGGCCATTGAATGACTCGAGCGTGGCCAGAGAAGGGCAACGGAGCTGGGGCAGGGTCTGGAGCACAGGTCTGCTGGGGAGCGGCTGGGGGAACTGGAGGGGTTCAGTCTGGAGAAGAGGAGGCTGAGGGGAGACCTCCTGGCCCTC
>NW_020799135.1:14934-18031 GCF_003259725.1 Athene cunicularia | reverse complement strand
GAGGGCCAGGAGGTCTCCCCTCAGCCTCCTCTTCTCCAGACTGAACCCCCCCAGTTCCCCCAGCCGCTCCCCAGCAGACCTGTGCTCCAGACCCTGCCCCAGCTCCGTTGCCCTTCTCTGGCCACGCTCGAGTCCTTCAATGGCCTTTTTGGGGTGAGGGGCCCAGAACTGAACCCAGGAATCGAGGGGCGGCCTCCCCAGTGCCGAGCCCAGGGCTCAGATCCCTCCCCTGTCCCTGCTGGCCACGCCAGGGCTGGTACAATCCATTTTCCTTCATTTTGAAGAAAATCCTCCCTCACAGGGATTCCTCAACTCCCTGCTTCCCCGGCTGTTGAACCTCTGCCGAGGCCGTGAAGATCATCTCCAGCGGGGTGAAACTGAGCCCAAATGTTTGGTTCTAGGAATCAACACGGGGGTTTCACAACAAAATTATTCAACCCCTTCGCCACGAGCCCAGCCCCTGGAGGCAGGGCGGTTCTAACACACACACAGGGCCCGGCCCCGGCTCCCTCACCCTGTGGTCCCCAGAGAACCGCCCTCACTGCTGGAACGGGGCAGGTTGGAAAATAACTAGGAAAAAAAAAAAAAAGAATAAACAGCAACGAGGAACTTGAGGCAATAAAGCAGCTGCTGACATGGGTGTTCTGAGGTGCCAGGGGCAGATAATTATTTAAAATCACGGTTATTGAAAACAAACGTGGCAAAAAAGTCCGACTGTGGCAGCAAAGGGCTACAGCAGCATTTCCCCACCCGCAGGCTCCACGTGCTACAGCTCCCCGGCCCCTCACTCCTGTGCAGAAGGCTCTGATTCTTCTCTCACACACATCTAAGATACCGTCAAGGTCACAAATTTGGCTTTAGTCAGCCCGAATCAGGCCCATCACCGCAGTAAAACAGCGTGCGAGCCCACAGCCACGCGCTGGCTGTCAGGATTCTCCCTGCTGAGCCGAGCGGGGAATAGGAAATTCTCATCTCTTTCCAAAGATCATGATGGGTTCCTTTTTTATTTCTTCACAAACTTTGATCAAATTGTGCAAGTCCGGCAGCTTTTCAGTCCTGCTGCAGGTTTCTTCTGGCCTGACAAGATGAGGCTGCGTCCGCCATGCGCAGAGTCCCGCTTCCACGATGATAAAACCCCCCCTCGCCACACACAGGATCTCCCCCCATCCTCACTGGGGCTCCTTGAGTGTCGCCAGGAGTTCTTGTTGCTCTTTACTAATTGCCTGGAAGGAAAACAACCGCCACTGGACTCAGCAAAGTGCTTTTCCGCACAGATGCCAGCGGTCAGGAACATGACCCCCTCATCCCACCCCACGCACAGAGGAAAACATCCAAGACCTCCAGTGAAAGGCCCAGGCCAATTTCAGCAGCACTCTGTGGCTCCTTGTGAGGCCTTCGGGAAGTGGAGAGCTTAAACACAGCACAGCCATTTGCTAGGCAAGCCACAGAACTGTGTTTCTTGCTCACTGATGCTGCAAAGAGGGTTTTTTTTATTTGTTTATTTTTTTTATTTTTACCTGCCAGGCACGTTTGCGAGCTTCTATCAGCTGCTGCAGCTCTGCAATCCTGTCCCTCCCCGCAAGCACAGACTCTGCTGCCTTCCTGTTCTCTTCTTCCTTCTCCTTTAGGATTTTCTGCAGGTATGCCCTGTGCTTCCAGAGATACGGCACCATGGCGCTGCAAATATCCTCTTCCGGGATCCCGCTGGGACGCCTGGGAACAAACTGGGATGTGAAGCCACCAGCCAGCAACAATCCTGCACAACAATCGCTCTCAAACACCTCAACTGAAAGTTCTGCTGCCGGTATATATCATCTCACTGGCTCCTCCAGCTCCGGATGCTCGAGGACAGCTAGAACACACGTGTCTAAAGCCTCCCGACGCCACACACAAAGGGAACGGGGGGAGATCTTCCCAAAACTCTGCCCTCTGTGAGGCCTGGAGGCAGGCAGGATGTAATTAACTTCCCCAAACACAGAAACAAGGAAGCGGGATGATACTTTTTGATTAAAATACCCAGACTGGCTTTAGGGCGGGCAAAAGGTGGCGTGTCCAACTTCCAGTGCGTGCTGAGGCCCTGAGCAAGGCAGCCCAGCCAGAAGTGCTTGGCTATTAGAACACCAGCCGTGGCTAAAAGATGCCTTCAGCCTTTGAAATTATTCAGAATTGAGTTCACCTCCCTCTGGCCTCAGCAGCACTAACCTCTCTGCGCTGAGGAAGCACAGATACGTGACCTAGAGAAGCGCAGACAAAACTTGTTTTCGATGCAATGACATTGCTGTTAAGGTTTTTAAATTATTTTTTTTTTAAATTTCCTTGCAGCATAAAGGCCTACAGGACACATCAACACGACCCACACATTGCACGGGAACTGACTTTCACCCTTGAAGGAACATGCCTCCGCACACACGCTCCCCAGACCGCCTTCCACAAGACTATCCATACCACGCAGGCTCTTCCCGGTTCTTTGCCTCCTCCACGATATTATCCAGGGAATTAAAGAGCTGCTCCAGATTCCCTTCATCCTTTATCTCCTGGATCTCCTCCTGGGAAGGAAGGACACCACAGGGATTCAGCAGGGCCCAAGCCAAACTGACACAGTCATCATCCTGCTGGTGAGCCCTCGCTTTTCCCTGGATGAAGGCTACGTCCTGGGAATCACCAGCTATGGAGTCACCATCCCTTGAGGCATTTAAAAGACATGTAGACGTGGTGCTTGGGGACAGGGTTTAGTGGTGGAATTGGCAGCGTTAGGTTTAAGGTTGGACTCACAGAATCGTCTAGGTTGGAAAAGCCCCTGAAGCTCCTCCAGCCCAACCATGACCCTCCCCCTGACCCTTCCCAACTCCCCCAGATCCCTCAGCGCTGGCTCAGCCCGACTCTTCAACCCCCCCAGGGATCCCGGGGACTCCCCCCCTGCCCTGGGCAGCCCATTCCAACGCCCAACAGCCCCTTCTGCACAGAAATCCTTCCTCAGAGCCAGCCTGACCCTGCCCTGGGCAGCTTGAGGCCATTCCCTCGGGGCCTGGCGCTGGGGCCTTGGCTCCAGAGACTCATCCCCCCTCTCTGCCCCCTCCTGGCAGGGAGTTGCAGAGGG
>NW_020799135.1:3022-14884 GCF_003259725.1 Athene cunicularia | reverse complement strand
ATTGGTGGGCGCGCTGGGCCCACCCCTGCTCACTGCGCATGCCCGGAGCGCCGCGCTCCCCCCCCGCCCCTTTGGGACGCGCCCTTTAGTGTGGGGGCGTGGCCACGCAGAGCTCCGCCCACCCCCGAACCACGGCAGAACGGCTTAAGCATAAAAACCCCCAACACAATAAAAATCACAGGGGTGAAATGTCCCGTCTGCTGCATCAGGGCAGGAAAGGGCGAGCTGGCCCCTGCGCAGGGCGACCAGCACAATAAACAGATCCCGGGGTTAACCCCCACCCACCCCTGCTCCCAGGCACACTTAATATTCCCAGTTAATGAAATAAAACGATCAAGCCTGAAGAATTCAAAAGGGGAAGAGTAATCCATGTTCAGCACCAAAAGAGAGGGGAAAAGCAGTAAATCTCATTAATTCTCCCCTTGTCAAGATGCTGACTGTAACAGCTAACCAGAACTAACCACGGCTTGTAAAGGAAGATCTGGACTTGCAATTAATCCATGGTTTCCAGTACCACACCTGCTCTAGGCTGTTCAGCTCTGTGCGCTGTCACTGTCCCTGTTTTTTCAGTCAGGCTCAGCTGGTCAGGTCCCTCCTAGTGCTCCTCAGAAGGCGAAGTGCTAAAACCAAGAACACAGCCTTGTGAAATGACAGAAGCTGGCTGACTCCCCTGGAAAATGCACTCACCCAGACTAATGCGTTTTTAAACTCAGGCGTCAAATTGAAGGTCTCTGAAGTTTATTAGTTGTCAAGAACTTTGCTGGTTAAGAGGAATATTAAGCTTGAGAGCGTCTCCCTACGTTTGTGCCGTCTGCCACTTCTGCGACACACACCAAGACTTACCCTGCTGGTAACCAGCAGAGGCTGGTTATTATTGTTTCTTTTAATATTGGTATTACTACTGGCCTCGTGTGCGAACGGGGCTACCGTATGCTCAGGATACCTCCTCGCAACCTTGTGATGCGGCTGTTCCACTTTTTAGAGCAGAATCCGCCAACTGGTTTTGTCTTTTAAACAACAAAATCGTGACAGAAGAGCCGCTTGCAGCATGCGCTGCTTGACCAGCTCTGTCAGTGGCGCAGGCACACATCACCTCATTTAACGCTGTGAAAAACAAAGGTGGGATTAAAAGGCCTTTGATGACTCAGCTGCAACCCCATTAAAGAGCACTGTGTCTTGTAACCAAGCTGTGCCTTAAACATAAAAGTCCCTCTCCCACTTCAGCAGCATCTGTCTGTACTTGTTCCACCTCCAGCAGAAACTGTGGCACATCCAGTCTCTGCCTGGGCTGAACTGCAGACGTCGGGATGAAGGTAAGAACCACGCTTAGCAAGTCCCAGGTGGAAAAGACGACGGGCAGCAGCCACAGTTCGGCAGGATCAAGACTACAACCAGGAATCCCTCGTTAGGGCAGCGAGATGGACAGAGGCGCTGATACGTCTGTTACTTGGAGGCGTCTCTCTTGGACACACGACTACCCGGGGTGAGCACCACACGTGGCACCAGGAAAGGCAGATCTCAAATACTGAGACCAGCAGAGGGAAGTCAAACTATTCCTTCCTTCCTCCTCCCCAAGAAGCAGCCTCTTGCTTCATCGCTCGAGTGCAAGTTTGCATCTGGTAAAAAGCATAGACCACAGCTTAGGGTTTTGATCCAGCAAGAGTGTGCAAAGAATCATCCTTGCCCTTCCCAAACAGGATAAGCAGGATTTAAACTTACAAAGTATTAGTGAACCTTACTTCTTATTCAATATGAACATGCCAATCAGGTTTGAACTGGATCAAAAGCCAGTACGAGCATTTTTCTTCTTCTCCACCTCACATCCAGTTGGAGCTCTAATCACACTCGGCTCTCCTCTCGGCTGCTGGCAGCACAACAACCTGACACTTCCAAACACTTTTGTTTGGGCTTAAACTAACTAAAGGTGGGAAGTGGCAGCGGCCACCCTGAACATGCAGTATTGACACTCACATTGAACAAGGCCACAGAACAACCACTCAAGTCCCCCAGAAATCAGAATAAGCTTCCCTAAAATAAGAAAAAAAATTAAATAGCAACAGATTAAAAACGTAGGTTAGGTGTCAAAATTGCCATCAGCTAGTTACAAACAGCCAGCTCAACTCCTAACCTGCCTACCAGCCAGCTTGCTGTTTGAAGGATGAGAGATAGGAAACATTTTCCAAGAACATACAAAAAAAAGGTATGTACAGATCTATTCAAAACGCAGTAAATAAGGTCTTAAGTGGCTCCAGGTTACTCTCGTCTCACATCTTCTAGAAATAAATGTGGGTGTTTGGAGAAGTTTACTCGTCTACTCTATTTTTCCAGCTTCCCACAGTACAACTGCAATCAGCACCCAACCCACCAGAGGGCTCTGCTGCAGCCTGTTAGACTCCCCTCCTCGGAAGTCTGGCAAAAATTAAAATAACTTAAAAGAATAAACTGGCTTTTTGCTTCAGCCAGTAAGTCTTTAATTTAAAAAAAAAAAAAAAAAAAAAAGGAATTAAGAACTTGAGAACTTGCCAGGATGCATTCACACACCTGGCTGCTTTTGAATGAACTGTCACAGGCAAACAACATTGCCAAAGGTCACATTTTGATGGTTTTAAGCAGAAACAGCAGCAGAGCATCGTATCACAATCAAATCTAAAGAGGTGAATTGCAGTTGCTCTTGCTTCTGCCTCGTACTGTGAAACCAGCTAGAGACAAAGGAGACGGCAGCTGCCTCTCCTGAGCTTTCAACCGTGACGGTCCAAATTCAGCGGGTTCAACGAAGGTTTCACGTGCAGCAGCTGCCTCTACCAGTGTCTCGAATCCACCAGCTCCGGGCGGAGGCTCAGCTTCTTCAGAGTTTCATAGCCCACCACGATGACGATGGTGGAAGGAGTCGCTGAGATGATGCGAGCAGAGAGGCCTTTAGTCAGGCCCCAGGGCCCTTCCTCCGCCATGAGCTGTCTGAAGGTGAGGATGATGGAGCTCTTGCCTTCCACCTGCAAAGCCAGAAGAAATATTCACCGAGCTGCCAGACTTCATGCTGAGCTGCTCTGGGGTTCTGCTCCAACTGAGGACTCTAGAGACTACAGATCAGCCTGTCCAATAACCTTGATCTAGTCTCCAGAACTCCCTGAGGGAGGGGAAAAAAAAGTCCTAAAGAGGCAGCAGTAAGTGGGATATTAGAGCTGTCAACTCCTTCCTCCCATCTAGAAGGGGCTGGATCAACACAACAGCTCAAGTCTCACTAAAACTGACGCTGCTCCAAGCACCTCTCCTTTTCTGAAGAATGCCATGTCTTCTGGGGAACCTCATTTGAGGCAGGTGAAGGCAGCCTCACTACCTGAGCCGCCTCCCATTAATGCTGACTGTAAATTAAGCAGCACAGTATCTAGGACAGAACAACCTACGAACCGAGAGAAGGGAAGCAGTTTACCTGAAGCCAGAGAGATCAAAGAGCCGAGACCGAACCCCACCCCTGCATCATGCTGCTCTTGCAGACAGACGTGCTGAGCAGGCTGAGCTTACCTGAACCCGAGCCCTGATGACATCCATGGGGTTGGTGAGCGTGGAAGCTGTCGCAGCTGCGAGCGGCCCCGATATAGCTTGCAGGAGGAGATGGGGACAGTCTTTAGGAGTCAAGCTCGAAAGCTGTTCTGGGAACAGGAGAGAGTGTAAAATTTCAGACGAGTGGCTGCTTATCCTTAACTCCACCTGCTAATTGAGACTGATTTGCTGGGGGCAGAATCCTTGATTTACAACCTGTCACAGAATCCCAGACTCATCCGGGTTGGAAAAGCCCCTGAAGCTCCTCCAGTCCAACCATGACCCTCCCCCTGACCCTTCCCAACTCCCCCAGATCCCTCAGCGCTGGCTCAGCCCGACTCTCCAACCCCCCCAGGGATCCCGGGGACTCCCCCCTGCCCTGGGCAGCCCATTCCAACGCCCAACAGCCCCTTCTGCACAGAAATCCTTCCTCAGAGCCAGCCTGACCCTGCCCTGGGCAGCTTGAGGCCATTCCCTCGGGGCCTGGCGCTGGGGCCTTGGCTCCAGAGACTCATCCCCCCTCTCTGCCCCCTCCTGGCAGGGAGTTGCAGAGGGCCAGGAGGTCTCCCCTCAGCCTCCTCTGCTCCAGACTGAACCCCCCCAGTTCCCCCAGCCGCTCCCCAGCAGACCTGTGCTCCAGACCCTGCCCCAGCTCCGTTGCCCTTCTCTGGCCACGCTCGAGTCATTCAATGGCCTTTTTGGGGTGAGGGGCCCAAAACTGAACCCAGGAATCGAGGGGCGGCCTCCCCAGTGCCGAGCCCAGGGCTCAGATCCCTCCCCTGTCCCTGCTGGCCACGCCAGGGCTGACACCAGCCAGGATGCCGTTGCCCTCCTTGGCCCCCTGGGCACACTCTGGCTCATTCTCACCCCCCCAGTCCCTCTCTGACCGGCAGCTCTCCAGCCGCCCCTCCCCAGGCCTGTAGCCCTGCTGGGGGTTGTTGTGGCCCAAGGGCAGAAGTCACCCACAGCACATCTAAGTGGTGCTTTCCACACCCACCAGAAAGTTAGCAAAGCACAGGGAGCAAGTGGCTCAGAGCTCCATTGTGCAGCCTCTGGTCAGCTCAAACACAGGCTCTCAGACCCGCTGGGCAGAAAAGGCTTGTACATCCCCAAAACAGAGCATGGAAACGTTTACCCCCCCCTTTAAAAAGTAGAGGGGGAAACCTTTAGACAAGGCTATCATGTTGTCTGTGGAGATTTGTGTGGATCCAGAAAGCTGTCACTGCCACAGAGCTCACTGTCTCAGAGATATCCCCACGGTATCCTGCTGGGGTGTCTCAGAGGAGAAAAGCGCTGGGCTCTGCTCATCCCAGGGATTTCCTCACTCTGCTCCTGCTACCTGGCAACCAGGACTGGAAACTCCCACACTTTTACTGAATCAAGCTGTAGGGAAGACAGTCCAAAAGTCCCACTTTCTTTGGGTGTGTGGTGGTTGTGTCTATCTGGCGAGAGGGAAGGAAGCTGCTCTGTTTGCAACCCGGAACACCGATCGGAATCGCTGCCAGCAGTGTACTTTGAGCCCTGGGAAAGTCCAGTGACCCGGGCTGCTGCCGGTTGAGATCAGCACATGACCCAGGGATGGAGAAAAGGGACTAGAAAAGGCAGCCAAAGCCGAGATGTACTGACAGCCGGGGCTACATTTACCATCAGACCTACTCTTTCACTGCAGAACACTAGGAAAGAGAGCAAACATCTGAAAGAGGCAAGTCCAGATCAACTTGTGTATTCTTAGATGGCCACTTTTGAACCTTTTCCCCATGAAAGTCTTACAATTGATACAGTGGATTTGGTATTAAAAATTTTTGACGTGGAGAGCAAAGGGACCACTGTCTAAAAGCTCAGGCAGGATCAACATCCCAAGCTGCTGTTGCCATTTAAACGCAGCACCGATGTGTAACTGATGCTCCCCACTGTCACCAGACTGGGCCCACTCTGATAAACAGACTGGGCATTTGCAACACCTGTATTTTTAAGAGCAGGTGATTTCTGAGATATACTTTAAGCCTTATATAGTGAAATCTAAGCCTCTCATTATCATCACTTTTAGGCAGATTGCTACTAGGTAAATATTAGTCTAAAAACCACATGCAAAGTTGCACAACAGAAATCTAAAGAATTATCAGGGGAAAATAAGTAAATCTTAGCTGGGCAATACCATTAATATTTGGGAACACCCTGAGGATTACCAGAGCTGAGCTATGGAGAGAACGTACTGTTAAATGTAGTTTTATATCACAAGGTTTGCTGCCAGTTTTAAAGCTCTGGAAACTGAACCATGATCTTAAGACACAAAAGCACGGAAGAGTCACCGTCAGCAGCTGTGTCTGGGTGGAGAGCGGTGACAAGTGGCATCCTCAGGGGCTGTGGTGGGGCTGGGGCTGTGGGATCGAGGCACCTTCAGCAAGTTCACTGACAACACCGAGCTGTGTGGTGTGGGAACACGCTGGGGGAAGGGATGTGCTATCCCAAGGGACCTGGACGGGCTGGAGAGGTGGGGCTGTGTCAACCTCATGGAGCTCAACAAGGCCAAGGGCAAGGTCCTGCCTGTGGCTCGGGGCAATCCCCAGCACAAACCCAGGCTGGGCAAGGAGGGGCTGGAGAGCAGCCCCGAGGAGAAGGACTTGGGGGGGTTGGGGGGTGGAAAACTGCCTGTGAGCCACCAACGGGTGCTGGCAGCCCAGAAAGGGCCCCGTGTGCTGGGCTGCACCCAGAGCAGGTGGGCAGCAGGGCGAGGGGGGGGATTCTCCCCCTCTGCTCCGCTCTGTGAGACCCCCCTGCAGGGCTGGGTCCAGCTCTGGGGCACCAACAGCAGAAGGACACGGACCTGCTCAGGTAGGTCCAGAGGAGACCACGAAGATGCTCGGGGGGCCAGAGCACCCCCATGTGAGGACAGGCTGGGAGAGTTGGGGGGTTCAGCTGGAGGAGAAAAGGCTCTGGGGAGACCTTAGAGCAGCCCCCCAGGGCTGAAAGGGGCTGCAGGAAAGGGGGGAGGGACTCGTCATCAGGGGATGTAGGGGTAGGATGAGGGGGAACAGTTTTAAACTGAATGAGGGGAGATTTAGATGAGATCTAAATTCTTCCCTGTGAGAGTGGTGAGACCCTGGCACAGGTTGCCCAGAGAAGCTGTGGCTGCCCCCTCCCTGGCAGGGTTCAAGGCCAGGTTGGACGGGGCTTTGGGCAACCTGGGCTAGTGGAAGGTGTCCCTGCCCATGGCAGAGGGGTGGGAACTAGATGAAATTTAAGGTCTCTTCCAACCCAAACCAGTCTGTTATTTGGTTTTGCTCTGAGACTTGTGGCTCTAGAAGTATTTTGCCATATACGAGACTCCCAAGTTGATGTGAACTGAAGGACAGATTATACTTACACAGTGGCTTCAAAACTCTGCCCAGTGCCAGACAAGATCCTTCCTCACTTCCATGCAAAGTCAGCATCGTTTGGGATTAGTGGAAAGTTCAGGTAGATATATTGAGCCCCTCTTGCCTAGAGCTATCTAGTTTTAAGTCCTCTAGCACTGAGACCTCTACTCTTTGATTTGGCATTTAAAACAACGCTCCGCTCAACCTCCCTCCCAACATCCGCAGAATGCGTTTAAATTAGATACAGCTTTTTGTTTGGGGGTTCTGCACCTACCCCAAACCAAAGAGAAAGCAAATCACGCTGTGTCCAGAGTTTCAGAATGGATCTGAGGTGCTTTTAGGTCTCGTGGGATAAGATACATCCGAAGTCTCCTTTCACTTACCGGCATAGAAGTGGTAGAAGGGCCACCAGACTGCACTGTTGGGAATATAGGTGAGCAGCGAGGCCACGTAGCCCCTGTAGAAGCCTCGAAAGCCATCGGCCTTGAAAATCTGTACAATGATGTCCTTGGTTTGGCCAAAGACCAACATCCGCTTGCCATCTTGGTTCTGCACCTTAAACCTGCCCATGCTTTCCCCTTTTCTCTGCATCATAAGATGCTGGGAGATGACATCGATGGGCACTGTAATGCTCTGGGCCACCAGAGAGGCTGAGCCACCGGCCACCAGAGACTTCACAGCGTTGTTGTTGTTGTACCGTGACACATACTTTCGGGTGAGCTCATACGTTGTCACATAGCACTGTCCAGAGATCAGGGTGAAAGTGTTGACCAAAAAGCCACGGTAGAGCCCAGCTGTCCCTTCTGTCCGCAGAATTTTCACAAAAGCATCAAAAGTCCCGTTGTATAGGCTCTTGCCCTTCTGAACCTGCAACCGTGTCCGGATGAGCGTGAAGGGGTAAACGCTCACCCGGATCATCATAGTCATGCAAATCCCAAACACGTAGAATTTCCTTTTGTCCAGGTGCTCCCACTCGATGATGGGGATGTTGCGTTTGTCCTCCATGACTCCTCGGAGTGGGGTAGGAGAGGTGGCGTGTCCCAGATCTACCTCAAAAGTAGAGAACGGATCCAGGCTCAGCCCTCCTGTCTGGACTGACTAGGCTGAGGTGCTGGCATCTGAAACGAGAGACACTTTCAGTAGAGGACGAAGCACCTCGGTTAGCTAAAGCACCCTACCTCGCGTAACTTTGCTGATTTTCCTGCCCTTGTGTAAACCATTCCGCTGGCAGAGCGGTGGGACCGTGACCCCAGCAAGCGGGGCCGTATCACGCGGTTGACAGCGCGTTCTGATGTCACCGTAGCTCGCTGTTAAACTCTAACAGCACACGCAGCAGTTCTCACGATGGTCTAGACTACTCTGCTGCAAATCCAAGCTTGCCAGACTTTGCAAAGCGGTTTGAGATCCACTGAGGAAGAGCCTTGTCCCAAAAGCAAGCGCTACCTTTTAAGGAGCACGCAGGAACATGGACTGTCAACCAAAGCAGCTTCTCCCCAGTCATTCCGGGTTTGGGATGCTGGATGGGTTTGGGATTCCTGGATGTCAGGATGTCACTTGTCAGTCCCAGGCTCTGTACAAAGAAGGAAGCGATAAGTCTCCATTTGTGTTCCCAGATTCCCTGCACAAATGAGACATGTTTTTCTGGGTGTTTCCATTTTGACTGTCCTAAAGCTGGAGGGTAATGCAAGCCAGGGAAGGGATTGGAAGGGAAGGTTGTGAAAAGAGGGGGCAGCAACGAGAGAACGAGGCAAACGCAAACAGCCACGTAGAGTCTCCATGTTGATGACTGAGACCCTGAAAATAAAGGGTTAACAGTCCCTGCTCAGGGATCTCGCAGCTGAGCAGGGCCTAACCGCATTTTCAGCTAAGGCGAGCAAAGTTCATCCTCACTTCCAGTAGCGCACCATCACTTCTGGTAACGCTGGCAAAGCTGCCATCCCCCCAGCCCTGGCAGCATGCAGAGTGCCAGGAGCGGAGGGGTGAGGAGGGGAGGGCCTGGCTCAGCCTCCTCCGGCAGCCCCTGCCCCTGGCTCCTGCCCCCTGCGCTACGGCTGCGGCTCATCCCCGCCCAGCAGCCACCAACAGCTGCTTCCCCAGGACAAGACTCTCAGCAGCTCCATCCGCTGCCCTTTTGGCTGGAATTTGCTCAAACTTGGTGTATGATTAACCAAGCTTGAAAAAAAGCTTATCTCCTTGCTGGGCAAGTTATATACAAGCAAAAAGAGAAGAGCATCTCAAAGAATCACCTCAATATGAAACCGAATCCTTCACTGACCACAAGGATTTTCTTTCCGTATCAGAAAAAGCCTCCAGGTCTTCAGGAGTAACAGAATACTAAATTTTTAGAAAGGGCTCGACTGCTGCTGCATCACAACTTACATTTGAGGCTCTGGCAAACGGGTATTTGAAGTCTGTGCACAGGCACGAGCTGAGCTCTCGAAGAGCAGAGCCAGACCAAGCAGCTCCACTCGCAAATGTAGAAACTGGAACAAGCGTGCCCGAGCCAAGAAACCGAAAACAGATTCACTCTCACTGAGTGAGAACTCAAATTTAACATGAGATGCAGTCGACATCACAGACCGATTTGGGGGCTATTTTATGTTATCAGTGTAACGCAGGAAGACCACAGCATAAACGTCTCCAAATTGCAGGTTTCGTGAAGAGAGCTCAAAGAGCCAAGAACCATCTGGTTAGAAACGCAGTAACAAAACAATGGCAATTATCTACCTCCGGCACAGAGAAGAAATTACAGTTATGGAATTAAGGGGGGGGATGTGCTATTAACAGCCCATTTCATTGCCTATCTGCCAACAAAATATTTGCTTAACATCAGTAAACAGTGTTACAGGCTGCCATGGCTCCTGCTGATGGACAGTGAAGTTAAAAATACCCAAGGGCACCCAGGTCCAATAGAGAGGGTGGGGGAAACCCTGTTTTACCTAGTACAAAGAAAACTACACTTCATTGTTACAGTCAATTGACTTGACAGATAACGTATAACAAACGTCATGGCTTGTCTAAACAAAAGTTGTATTGCTTTAATTATAATTACAGTATTACTGGTTCACTAATACAGGCATAATTAGATAGCATAAAGCTTCCTACACAGGAATTACCTGCACACAGCACCTATGAAAACATAATTTTGTTCTTGTTAGGAGTCCCACTAGCTTAATATTTTTAAAAAAAAAAAAAAAAAGTCTAGCCAATGCAATTTCCTGGTGAAGCCTGAGGGTTTAGTCCATACTTCAAATTCCTCTGCCACCCAAAACCTGAACCATATGTAATAGAGCTCCCCACATCAAAGGTAAGGTGTACCTGCTAAGAAAAATCCTCAGTGTTGCAATAAGGGAAACAAATTAATAATAATTAAAAAGCATCCCTGATTTTTATTTCGGTTTATGTGCTACAGTGCTTTGTCTTTAAAATTTTAGCCTCCTTGAGGAAATAGCTGTACCTTCTTTGGACTCTTACTGATTTAATTGAGGATCTAAACTAGAAAGCCAATGTCACTTTAATCCCAGGGCTCGCAAGCAAAGTTCCTCCTGTGGGGAGGTGAGGAGGGAAGGCACCCTGGCATCACCAGGGGTGCTTCACGGCCACAATTCTCACTCTGCCAAGATAAAAATTTTGCTCAGAGCATTTATCCTTCCAGAAATTAAATCCAGAGCCTTTCTCAGAGCAACGATCCTGTCGTGCCCAGTTTCAATTTGATGATCTTTCAGGGAGATCGATATAAAAGTAATTGCTAAATCTCAAAAGAACTGACCCGCCTTCCAAAATGAAATAAAAGCACACCAGCTTCCCTCCCAGGTCACAGAGCCATTCTGTACTTCAACACTCGAAGCTTCCACGCCAAAACTACACTTCAATAGATCTATACAGATGGTGACTTCTCACTATGAATAGAAAAGCATTTCTTGAGTTTCTGCCTAGAAATTAAAGCAGAGGATTACCAAGCAGACTGCACCTGCTTCTGCTCTCTCATTAGTTTGTTGCCTGACCTACAGGATACAGCTTCAGTCTTCTAACACAGACCACAACCCCCCAACTTATCTCCTCTTTAATTCAGCCCTATCAATCTGTTCTCCAAACCGTTTTTGCTGCAGCTGTATCTAAACATGATTCTTTGGCAAATAAAGACAGGGCCTTTGTGTACCCCTGGCCAAGGATGTCTCCTGCTCAGCATACTAATGCCTTCGCACGACGGCCTGGGAACCATCCAGAAGTAGTCGGTGAGGCCGCCCTTCCGAGCTCCAACCGCCGTACGCGGTTGCCTGTGGAGATGCTCTCAAGTGGGAAAACACGAGATCAAACAAATCCACTACAAGTCTCTCAAATTTGAAGCCTTTTATCTGTGCCACGCTACGCCGAACCCAGTCTAAGTAGGCAGCTCCGTTTTGTCTTTACCGTGGCGCTCCTTAAATTTACCCCGGGATTGAAGTGGATATAAAAAACAGCCTGGGTGATAATCTGCAGGCCCTCAGCGAGCCGCTGTCTCTCTGTAAACGATGAGGCGGAGACACTCGAAGGCCATCGCTTCCCAGCACACCCACAACCTCCTGGGCGGCTGGCGCAGCCACCTGCCCTCCCACCTTAGAGATAAAGCCATCAGTGCTGACGTTTGGCCAGACAAAAAAAAAAACAAACCTAAACCCAAAACAAAACAAACAGCCCGATGTGCTGTAAAAGCGGCGAACACGAGCAAAGTTTGGTACAGTACCCGCTCAAGGTCATCGTGTGGATGAGCAGTCGTGCAGACGCGAAGCCTTTCCCAGCGCCGCGGTTTCATGTCGCAGGGTGTCCCCCGCTCTCCCCCACTGCGTCCTGCAGCCCCCCCGAAGACGCCGGGAGCCTCCATCCCCTTCCCCGCCGCCACCCCCGACCCTGCCTGCCCCTGGGCTCCTCAGTAGCGCAGCACCCACCTCCTCACCCAAAGGGATCTTGCACCAAACCGCCTCCCCCGACC
>NW_020799135.1:0-2972 GCF_003259725.1 Athene cunicularia | reverse complement strand
GGTCAGGGGGAGGGTCATGGTTGGGCTGGAGGAGCTTCAGGGGCTTTTCCAACCAGGATGAGTCTGGGGTTCTGTGAAAGGACGGGAGTGATGTGTGGGGGCAAGAGGGACATTTCCACCTTCTGCTGGGTGGGTGGGTCTCTCCTACATCCCCCCCATGCCCCCCAGCCTGGCGCTGCCCTCCTGGGGCTGCTCCTTGGACCCAGCAGCACAACGCCGTAGCTTTTCCTTTTTAATAAAAAAATCAAATGTACAAAGAACAGGAAAATTTACAGCTGGTTTGTCTTAAAAAAAGAAGGCTCAACATCATCAAAAAAGCAGCAGGGGCCAGCTGGTGAGAAGGGGTTGGGGGGGCCACCACCATGGCTGTCTGCGGGTCAGGGTGACCGGTGTCCCCCCCGTCCAGCACGCAGGGCAGTGGGGAGCAGGGTGGGGAGGTCTGGTGGATGCCCGTGGGACTGGCTTTCCCCATTTTGGAGCTTTTATGGATCCCAGGGGTATTTCCTGGGGTGGCACCCGTGTCAGCATCCACCAACTCCACCCGTCCCCACCCTACAGCCTTGCCCCATGGCTACATCCTGCCCTCGGCCCCATATCTTTGCCCCATGGCCATGTCCCTCCTCTGTGCCCACGTCCTTTCCCTGTCCCCATGTCCTTCCCTCGCCCCCTCTTTCCCCACATCCCACTTCCTTGTCACATCCCACCCCCTTGCTGCCTCCCCCACTGCTCCCAGGGGCCCATCCCACCCCGCTGCCCCTCGCCGCTACCCCAAAATGTTACCTTATGTTAAAACACGCATATTAAATTAAAAAAAACAAAACAAAACAAAACTTCACATTCATATCACCCCCACAGCCCACTCCTTCCCCACGGTCTCCTCGACCCGGTGGTGCTGTCACACCGTGTCCCCCGCCGGGATGCGGAGCCTGTTGTTATCAGCATCTATATCCCCGTCAAGCTGGAGGCAGCAAGCGCGGGAGCCTTCGTCCTCCTCCTCCTCCTCCTCAGTGGGGACTCCGGGTGCTGAGGGCTCTGCGGTTCCCCCATTGAGGGGTACCTTCTCCCTGCGCTGGGACGGGGGGCTGTGGGGTGTGCTGCACCCCCGCACCTTGCTCCTGGCTTTGAGCTGGTCGTGGTAGGCGAGAAGGGCCAGGCAGGCAGCAGCGGCCAGCGTCACGGCCAGCAGCACGGTGACGGTGACAAACTGGGGCCAGTAAGACCGGGGGGGGCCAGGGTCTGAGGACCCCCAGGCCAACCCCTCCTCAGCCAGCCCGTCTGGCTGGGGGGCTGCCCCACTGGGGTCCTGTAGCTGGTAATGAGCCACGGTCCAGGTGTAGCCGTTCTCGGTGGCCTGGCACTTGTAGGTGCCAGCAGTCCCCCGTTGCATGATGACCACCAGAGTGTGGTCAGGCAGCAGCGTCGTGTCCCCCCGGCCCCCCCGGCCCCCGGGCTTCTGCCAGCTGTAGGTGGCCAGGGCAGAGCGGCGGGGGCACAGCAGGCGGACCATGGCGTTAAGTGGGGGGCTGAGCCCTGTGGGGTGCGGAGGGGGAGAGCAGGGTGATGCAGTGCACTCCACGTGCCCCGTGTCCCCACCCCGCTGCACCCCATACTCAACTCTCTATGGCAGGATCCTCCTGTGCCCCCCCGGCTCGGGGCATGGCCGCGCTCCTCCCACGGTGGCACACGGTGGCCGGGCTCCCCGTCTCGATGTCCTGCAGCCACGTGCTCCTGCGGCCGGGAGAGCGGCATCAGCACCCCATCCCCTCTGGATATCCCCCTTCCTGTCCTCATCCCGCTGCCCCTGGGGCTCACGTGTCCTGGGTGGGGGCAGCCCGGAGGGGCTGGCAGGAGCCCTCAAGGCTGTGCCAAGCGCAGTAGGGGTCCCGCGCCAGCACGCACTCGGCGCAGCTCCGGTGCAGGCTGCAGTTGGCCAACGGGACCTGGAGGATGCCACCGGAGTAGCCCACGTAGAGGATGCCCTGGGGAGGGAGAGGTGCAGGGCTGAGCCTCTCCCCCACCCCTCCATGCCAGGCTTGGGGTGGGCTCTTGGGTCACCCCCTACCTTCCCCTGGGCCAGCAGTAAGTTCTTCACCGGCTCCGGCGTCCCGAGGAGCTGGATGCTCTCCACAATGTGGGGACCCCCAGGCAGCTCCACCGCTTTGTGCAGGAAACCCTCCGCTGCGGGGGCACAGGGGACATCACTGGTGTTTTGGGGGGACCGAGGGGTAACCAGGTGCCCTGTGTGTGTCCCCACGTAAACCCACCCGTGGCCAGGAACATGACGCGGTAGGTGGCCCCCGAGACGCCCTGAGTCTCGTCCACCGCAATGCGCGTGTACGTGACGTCCGTCTTCACCAGCAGCGGCCGCCCCTGGGTGGGTGACACCTTCCCGTCCATGAGGAAATGGTCCTTCATGAAGGTGAGGGCCTTGTCAGAGGAGGGACCCATGGAGCACTGCAGGGAGAGAGGAGCCATGGGGAAACTGAGGCACGCTCGCCACACCACCACCATCTCACCCCAGTGCGAGCACACCGGGCAAACTGGAACAGACACCCCAGGAGGGTCTTGTCCCCCAGGGGTGGGCAGCACTCACGCTGCCAGGTCGGGGACTCATGTCCGGGCCACCATAGACCGTCCAGCGGGAGCTCTCCTTGTTCAGCTCCTTGTACTTGCCCTCGAAGACCTTTTCCAGAGCCTCCTGGCTGTAGGCACAGACGGCCGCGCTGCCTGCCCTGCCCACCTGCCTGCAGGGACAGCAAGGTGGGTGTGGGGACGATGTGGGTCCCCGGCGCACCCGCAGCACCCCTGGGTGCTGGGACTCACCACTGCGAGGTGAAGACGGCGTAGAAGTCGGCACCACCACCCTGGCGGGGCAGGGCGAAAGCGTGATGGATGACGTTGAAGGGGAAGTGGCCGGGTTGCGAACAGACCAGCTGCGCCTTCAGGAACGTCGTCCACTTTTTCTGCAGCAC
>NW_020799134.1:1802214-1808123 GCF_003259725.1 Athene cunicularia | reverse complement strand
CAGCCCTTCGGGCTGTCACCTGGGGTCAGTCCCCACTGCGGGACAGGGCTCTGGGCTGTCTTTGATTTGCAAAGGGATTCAGCTCCCACAAACCAGCAATTCCTTGCTTCCAAGCAGATTTTTTAAATTTCTTTTCCCCCCCCTCCTTTCTCATTTTTTAAAAGTGCCCTCGGCCCCGTTCCTCTCACCTGCTCGATCATCTGGCGGACTTTGCGCTGCTGGCTTTTCAGCATGTCGTCCAGGTGGTGAATCTTCTCCCGCAGCATGGCCACCTCCTTCTCCAGCTGGGCTGACCTGGGAAAAGGGGAGGATGGAGTCCAGGAGCCCTCCCAGGAAGGGAGCACCCACCAAGCTAAGCCCGGAGCAGCCAGGTCTCCTCTACAGCCGAGCAGGACTGAAATATTTTGACTAGAGGAGGCGAGGAGAGGCAGAGACAAAACCTATTCAAGCAGGAGCCACAAAGACGAGCAACCGCAGGCTGCAGGGACACAGGAACATCAGGAAGAGTCAGGCCACAAACAAGGCCTTCCAGAAACACGGCAGCGCCAATTCGGCCCCGGAGCAGGAGGATCCCGGCTGGGGGGAAGGAACCGGCCGTGGCGGGAGGAGCGGCTGCCAGGTCCCCGGGCTCCCGGCTCCGGAGCTCCGGAGCTCTGGGAGCGAAGCCAAAGTGCGGGAGGTGTTTGGGGATGAGTCAGCTCCGGGGAGCAGGGCGCTGTTTTGCAAGGCAGAGAGCGAGCACGCCCTGCGCAGGAATGTGCAGTCAGGCCCCAGCGAGCTGACACCCCGACCCAGCGGCGTGGGCTTGCTCTGGGGCTGCAGCCGAGGCGGAGGCCGAGCCTCACCGGTCCTGTTTGGCGAGCTTGTCCCCTTCCACGCTCCGCAGCCTCGCCAGCTCTGCTTCGCCTTCTTTCATCTTCAGCAGCAAACTCCTGTGCTCCTGCGGCAGAGCCAGAGCCCGAGTCACACGCACGGAAACAAGTCGCCACACGTGCTGCCGGGGGACGACGAGCGGCCCCCGCAGCCCCCCCGCGGGTTGTTGGCACGAGCGGTCGATTTACGCGCGAGGGACAGACAGACGGACAAGGGCAGCCGCAGAGATGGCCGAGGGCGGCCGTCCCGCTCCCCCACCCCGGGATACGGCACCAGCCCCTCTCCCTCCCTGCTCTGGGGCCGGGGCGCAGCCCCACATCGCTCCGCGCTCCGACTGTGCTGTTAGATTTATGACCTCAGTATTATGAGCAGACCACAGCTAAAAAAAATAAATATAATGAAGGCTGGAGGTTGTGTGAATTCCCCCACGAGAAGAACCGGGCGGCTGTCTAGACTGTGCCCTCGCTTCCAGGATACCTGGAGGAGTTTACACGGACAGACCAGATCTTCTAGGCCTGAGAAATGCAAGTCTAGATCAGCACCAGTCGATGTGCAGCCGTTCCCAGCAGCGGGCTTTGCCTGACACGGTCAGGTTAAACCTGGCTGGGAAGTCGAACCCTCTGTAGGGTCCGAGACCTGCGGGGGGCTGCGCTGAGCACTGCCAAACTCATCACCACTGGGCGTCCCTGCTCCCGGCCCACTGGGCTGGACCAGGCAGCCCCGCTTATCCCGGCAGCCCCGCCGCCGTGGCCTCAGGGCCGGTACCTTCTCCATCCCTGCCAGGAGTCTCTGCAGCTCGTCCACCTGCACCTCCTTCTCCGCCACGCTCCTCTCGGCTCTCCGCAGGGCAGAGCTCGTCTGCTCCGCTTCCTCCTGGTACTGCGAGACCGTCCTCTGCAAAGGAGACGGAGGCGGCTTCACCCCGGCCCTCCTCCCCGGCCAGGTTCTGCGCTCGGAGCCTCGGCAGCGCGTTCTGCTGAAGGCACCCGGGCGTCCGGGAGAGCACGGGCTGCTTCAGGCAGCTCCCGCTTCAGAGCGCTTCCCAGGAGCCGGCGCTTAAACTGCGGCAGGAATGGCTCCCCGGCCACAAGAGGCAGGTTCGGTCTCGGCCACGCGTGTTCTGGGGCCGCTCGCAGGCTCCTCCCGGGCCACCAGCCCCATGCGGGCATCAGCGGCCCAGGGGGGACCAGGGCGTCCCCGTGGGTCCCCACGGCGGCTGGAGAGCGGGCTTGGGGAGAGAGACACACCGAGGACACCCGGGCCCCTGGGATCGCCCCCGGGCTCCGGGCCCGCCGTCAGCCTCACAGCTGACCAAAGACCCCAAAACGCTGCCAAGCCACGCGGCTTCCTCGGCGCGAGGACAGACGTCCTCAGGGCACCGCGCCGGAGGAAGCAGTCGCCGCTCAAAGCCACTTCCCCAGCGGACGCTGCGCCCCGTCACGCCGCCGGGAACCCCCCAGGCTGGCTGGGACCAGTTTGGGCTGTGGGACAGGACACCAGCCAGGATGTCACCACTGCCACCAGCGCTTGGAGCTGCGGGGTGACGTGGGCAGGCCCAGCCCATCCGGGACATGAGCAGTCACTGGAAACCAAACCAGAGGGGACCATTAATCACCGGGGCCGAGGGAGGGAGGGAAGCGACCGTGGCACCACTCGGCAGGTGACGAGACCAGCACGGAGGGGCCGGGAGCCACCGGGCAGCTCACCCCTCCCTACGGCCACAGCCCGTGGACGAGGAGCCCGAGCCCCAGGGGAGACCCCTGGTCCCTGCCTGACCCGCCGGTGGCCCCTGATCCCCACAGAACATCCCCCCGACGCACCGTGCCTGGCTGCGGGCGGGAATGCTCAGCAGGGTTTGGGGGAACGGCCCTCCGAGCCGGCCACCGCTGTTACGTTACGGGATTTTTAACGGGGAAGGCATTGACGGCTGCAGACTCGCCTGGGCGAGCAGGAGGCCGTTTGCTGGGGCTGGCCAGGCCTGGACTCCCCGGTGTATTTTAGCGGCACACACCGAGCCTGCTGCTCAGCAGGGAGAAGCTGGACACCGGCAGCTCCTCAGACTTCCAAAAAAGAAGAAAAACCCCACCGAAATAAAATAAAAAGTGAGGCTTTCCCAGCAGGGAAGCGCGCAGCGTGGTCACCTCAAAGGCTTTCTTCTCCAACTGATGGCGCTTCTCGGCCTCCTGCAGCCTCGTGAACAGCCTCTTCGCTGTCTGCCGGATCTTCTCCACGTCCTCCCCTGTGCACTCCTCCTCCTCCTCCTGCGGAGACGGGACGGGGCGGGAGAGGCTGAGCCACGGGAGGTCCCGGAGGACCCTCCGCCCCAGCGTGGGCAGCGCTGCCGGTGACAAAACCTGCCAACGTCGCTTCTCAGCTTGAAAAAACCCGGCGCGGCGCCCCTGTCCTCACCTCCCACACTCGAGCGACAGCTTCCAGCCCTCCAGACAACGCGCGCGGTGTCTCTGGTCGCCTCCCAAGCCCTGTTTGCAGGGTGCCACCCCGAGCCGCGCGTGGGCAACCCGAAACGTGCACCGGGACCGCAGCGACCCAGCCCCAAACCCCAGCCCAGGGCATCTGCCCCTGCCAGGGGAAGGACGAAGAGCTGGAGAAATATTTTCCAGCTTCAGATTCCTGTTATCCCTTCTGCTAAACCCCTCTCGTGCGCAGAGGATTGAAACCCCATTGTGCACATCTTTTGTTGCTCTAGTAGAGCTCCCTCCACTTCTGATCTGACCCTGACAAAAAGGCTGGGGTTTGATCGTGGGCTCAGTGGGTCCCAAGCGACCTGCTGGGAGGAAGGGATGGAACTAAAACGTGTATTTCTTTCCGTAGCGCTGAAATCCCGCCCTTGAGCCCCGTACCTGGTCCTCCCAGGAGTCGGCGCGCAGCCTCTCGGGGTGCAGCCAGCTCCCGTTCTGCTTTTCCAGCACGACCTACGGGAGGAAAGGACAGAGGGAGGGGGCTGCAGGGCGGGCGGCACGGCACCGCGGGGCCATGCAGGCAGGCAGCTCCGGGGCAGCGCCGCAGGCCCAGGGCTTGTTGCAAAGGAACATGCAAGAGGGCGTTCGGCCAGCCAGCGCCTGCGCTCACTGCTTCCTCGCTACGAGCTTGCGGGGCTTTCGCATTTTGCCTTCGCTCGCCACAAGCGCCTCCATCTCTAAGGCCCCTTTTCTATCATTTTCCGGACCCGCAGATGACATCTTTTTAATCAGTCAATGTCATTTAACGCCCGAGAAATGCTCCCGTTACCTGTGCGTGCTGTTTATCTCCTTGTCTGTTCTCAAGTTTACTACTTAAGTCTTCCCGCAGCTTCTTCAAAGAACTTCTAGCCTGGCAAAGGCAAATCAATTTAGCTTGATCTGCACGGACAGGGTCGCCCAGCCCCGCAGAAACCAAAGGGGGGCACGGCGGCCGCTGCGCTGCCCCGCGCCGACACGCAGCCGAGGGCTCCAGCCCGACCCGCCGGCATCGCTACGCCCTGCCTGCAAGCAGCCTCTGCAAGTCCCCGGCAGAGGCAGCTGTCCCACACGCTCACGGGAAGGAAAAACAAAAAATTGGTGGTTTGTTTTTGGTTTTTTTTAAAAAAAAGCACAACAATCTGGAGATGCTTCTGGTTTTTCATGCGTTAGTCACCAAGTTCACCTTTGAAGTGCTGGGAAGACCCCTGCAGCTCCCAGCTCCCTCTCTGCCGCGCCGCGGGACGCCGACAAGCACAGTCTTGACTTGCAGCTACTCGAATTAGTCAGAGCAAGTGAGCCAGAGGAATGATTTACAGGCTTTTACAGCAAACGCTGCCCCAACGCTTTCCAAAGAAAAGCTTTCTCAGAGCGCGGACAGCGCGGCTTCGGCCCTACCCCTGGATTTTGGATGCCCGAGGCGCCGGGGGGAAGCAGCCTGCCGGGACCGGGCAGCAGCAGGGGGACAGCGGCCGTGCCTTTGGTCCAGCTGGATCAAGACACCCCCGGGGTTTTTACACCACCTCCTGGGTGCGGGCAGACTGGGACAGCCACGGTGACTGCCCGCTTCCGAGCGTTCTCTGCTTTTCGCAGGCAGGATTAAGTCGTGCTGCTCAGCGAGGCTGCTTCAGCTCTCCTGACGGGGCTGCGTAGTCCGGCCTTTGCGGCCAGACAAGGTCTGAGTCCCGCCCAACCGCTGCTAAGAGGCCTTTTAAAACCCGACTCCTGTTTCCCTCCCAGCTGCGGGGAAGCTCGGATCAGAAGAGCTGAAGTCCAAGCCCCGGGAGCGGGAAGGATCAGGCACAGAATCTGCAGCAGGCAGATGAGATGAGGCCTGGGTGAGCAGCACCCCGCAGCGCCGCAGCCCGGGGCGGGCGGGAGGCAGCGGGAACAGGCTCTTTTCTTTTTTTTGGGAAAAACATGTATTTTGGCAGAGGAGTCAGAAGGAGGATGTAAAAGATCTGGAGGCTGCCCTGCCAGATCTGCCCCTCGCTGCTCCCTGGGGCCAGCACCCAGCACAGAAACTCCCCCGTGAGAGCAAACCCAAATTTAAATATTTTTTTCCCCTTTTCTCTTTTTTTTTTTTTTTAGCCAAGCTGCCCAGCCCAGAACATGCACGCAGCCGCTTCCGCGCCTTGCACCCAGCTCTCCAGAAATAACATCCCCACCAGGAGCAGAGGAAAGGGTTAATCTCCCGCCAGCCTCATCATCCAGTTTACTCTGGGAGATGAGACATACCAAAGAAACTGCCTTTTAACGAGAGGCTCGGGCTGTGCCGCGCCCAGGCAGGCAGGGGACAGCCTTGGGGGAAAGTCATCGCGCAATTCTCTTCAAATTCAGTCCATAGAGCAGAGCAATTAGTCAGGCTGAATTAATTTATGGTGCTTGATTAGACTACGGCCCTGCACAGGCGAGTCAACAAAGTGGGGAGCGCGGCTCCGCCGCGGGTTGGCCAGCGTGGCGGCGGGGAGCGGAGCGGCCGCAAGCCCCCGCGGGTTCAGGCAGCGCAAGCCGGGCCCCTCGCGGACGTTAACTACCTCTTGGATGTAACGAACTTCGCTTTTCAGCTGGTTCACGTGC
>NW_020799134.1:1799865-1802164 GCF_003259725.1 Athene cunicularia | reverse complement strand
CCCTGCTCTCGGGCGGCAGCACCGCAGAGCCGGGGTAGGTGCTTGCGCCGGGCGCCCGCCCCTTGCCACGCCTCGGCCACGTCAGCCTCCTGCTCTCCAAAAGCAACATCAAGGTATTTCTGCCTCCCCGCTTCCAAGCGCTCTCCCCGCCATCCAAGTCTCGACAAGCCATCTGTTTGTTTCCAAAATATTTTGTATACGCTGCTCGCACAAACCCTGGGAAACGGGGAGCCCTCCCCCGGCTCTGCAGCACGCGGGCAGGCCCCTGCCTTCCCCCAGAGAGACAATTCCCCGGGAGAAACCCCGCTCAGGCTCTGCCAGCGCTCGGCACCACCGATCCCTTAACCCGATACTCGTCTGCAACTTTTACCCCAGGGAGCGTTTTCCTTGGCAGGACCCGAGCGGTTGGAAGCGTCGGTCAGGCCACCAGAAGAGCGGCCGGATGCGCCGCGGCGCAGGGGAGACGCCAGAAGCGCCGGGGGGGCGGTTTTGCAGCAGGGAAAAGGACTCAGGGCAGCGCCTGCGCCAAAGCTTCGCTCCTCATCTTCGTGCTGCCCGAAGCCAACGGGGCGCGGGGAAAGGCAGGGGGTAAGAGCACGGAGCAGCCCACTCCCCTGGGCAGGAGCCACGGCCCGGCAGCGCCTCGCTCGCAGTTTTGCTGACCGGCGTCGGGCTCTGGCGCTTGCACTCCCTGTCCCGTCGGGCCCGGGCGAGGGTGGGAGGCTCCGAGGCAACCGCTCGCCCCCCCGAAGGTGCGTGGCGATAAGAAACAAGCCCCGGCCTATCTCCATCCCCGCAGCCAGAACTCCCCAGAGCCGCCACGCGGGTGCTGCCTGCCCCAGCAGACCCCGACAAAACCTGCTCCTGGACAAACCCGCCACCGAGCCGCCGCAGGGAGCCAAGAGCCGCCGGTGCCTTCCCGACCGGCACCGGCGCTCCCAAGCGCGGGGTCAGCCGACCCGGGAACCGCCCGCGGGGGAAGGCTCCGCCGTCTCCATCATCCCCCTCCCGGCAGAGGGGCGGCGAGGCACAAGAGGGGCGTTTGAGCGAGGCTCTGCAACACCACGGAGAAAAGCAGCGTCTTCGGTGCAGCGAATGCTGTTGAGGCCGAGGCGGGTGCGGGAGGCGGAAGCCGCGGGCGGGTTAAAGCAAAACCCTCCCTGCCCAGCTCGGGTGCGCCCGGGCGGGACCGGGCAGAGGACAGACACTTCGCTTGGCTCTCGCCCCCCGCCAGCCCCCGGCGATGCTCTCGCAGGGCTGTATTTGGGCTTTGCTTTCGCCGTCCCGCAGCCACGGTTTCGCTGGTGCCGGCACCGAGGCGGTTCCCAGCACCGTCCCCCAGCTCCGAGGAGCCGAGCTCGGCCGGGGCAGGGGAGCAGAGCCGTGGGGACAACCCCTGCCCCACTCCTTCCCCTCCTGGGGGGCGCTAAATCTGCTCAACAGCCCCGGAGCAGAGGGGGCGGCAGGTTTTGGGCCCCTCAGGGGAAGGCAGGAGGGTTTTGCGGTGTGGCCAGCGCTGGGACGCGGCCAGGGCACCCCGCGCTCGTGTCCTGCTTAGAACAAACCCCACCTCGTACGGAAACGCTTCCTTCTCGCCCCAACCGCGCTCCCCAGGAGCCGCCCCCGCCCGGCAGCGCGTGTTTACGGCTTTTACTACTGGCCTCGGGAATGAACCGCCACGGGCAGGGCTGGGCCGGCTTCGGGTCACGGCTCCTGCCGAGCGCCAGGACGGCCTCGTCCCACCCAGGCCCTTCCCAAACACCTTCGGGCCCCGCTGCCGGGGAACGAGGGCGAGCATCGGCCAGGCCGACCAGAGCTGGGCTTTTGGGGACACCGAAGCTGATTCTAAACTTTCTGGTCGATTTTGCGTCATCCAGCCCCAAAAACCCGCCTTGGAAAAAGCTTGGCTGGAGGGAGAGGCACCGGCTCCGCGCCCGCGGAAGAGGGAAACGCAAACCCCAACCACGTCCGAGGCCCCGCAGCCAGAGATCCCCACGCCGGCGTTTTGCAACCGCGGGGAAGACGCTCCGTCCGTCCGTCTGTCCCGACTGTTAAACAAGAACAGGCCTGACCTGACCCGGGGGGTGTCGCCAGCGATCAGCAGCAAACAGCTCCGGCCTTTGGAGATGGCGGCGTGGCAGAGGCGCTTATCACCGTAATAACCCATCAGGCAAACGAGCCCAAGTCTGCAACCGCTCCTTATAAGGCCGCGGAGAGTTAGGACTCTCCTAAGGAGACTCAGAGCTGAGTCACCCGGCAGGACTCAGGCCGCGGAGCCGGGCGGCCGCCGGCACGGGGG
>NW_020799134.1:1779482-1782911 GCF_003259725.1 Athene cunicularia | reverse complement strand
GTTTGGGGTTGAGGACCTGGGGGGTGTCCGGGGCCTCGCTGACGTTCGTGTCTCCAGGAGCCCGATGGTGACGGGCACCTCGGTGCTGGGCGTCAAGTTCTCCGGGGGGGTGATCATCGCGGCCGACATGATGGGCTCCTACGGGTCACTCGCCCGGTTCCGCAGCATCTCCCGGCTCCTCAAGGTGAACGACAGCACCATGCTGGGCGCCTCCGGTGACTACGCCGACTTCCAGTACCTGAAGCAGGTCATCGACCAGATGGTGTAAGTTCCGCCGGCTCTGCCCGCGCTGGGGGTCCTGCTGGGCCGCTCCCTCCTCCCGGCCCTTGGAGGACTGAACCGGAATTCAGCGCGTTGGCTGAGCTGGGCTAAAGCTGAGCTGAAATCCCCCGCGGGCTCTGACGGCCCCTTTGGCTCAAGCCCCTTTTCCAGACCCCGCGGGGAATCGGCGTCGGTTGTTCTCTGCAGCCTTTGGCTGATTCACCTGGAAAGTCTCTGAACACCCAGCGGGGGGGGCCCCGTCCTGCCGGGCGGCAGCTGCTCTCTCCTCCGGGTGGTTTCCGGCTTTTCTTAGTTGGGTGAAATTCCTCCCCAAATTAGAATCGACGAGGAGCTGCTGGGCGACGGGCACAGTTACAGCCCCAAGGCCATTCACTCCTGGCTGACGCGGGTCATGTACAACCGGAGGTCCAAGATCAACCCGCTCTGGAACACCGTCGTCATCGGCGGCTACTACGGCGGCGAGAGGTGAGCGAGGCCGGGTGGCGCGGAGCCTCCGGCGGGTCCTGCCCCGAGCTGCCGCGCTCACGGGCCGTCCCCTCGGTTTCCTGACGGACGCGTCCCCTCAGTTTCCTAGGTTACGTGGACATGCTCGGTGTGGCCTACGAAGCCTCGACGCTGGCGACGGGTTACGGCGCGTACCTGGCTCAGGTAGAGTTCGCTCCTGCTCGGCTGCTGAAGCCGCCTCGGCACCGGGGCACGCAGCTGTTGAGCTGTTGGATTTTTATTTTCTTTTCCCCCAGCCATTGATGAGAGAAGTCTTGGAGAAGAAATCCAGCCTGACGAAGGAGGAGGCCCGCGACCTGATTGAGCGTTGCATGAAAATTTTGTATTACAGAGACGCTCGGTCGTTCAACAGGGTACGTGCCCGCGCGCCTGGGGCCGACGGCCCCACCTCACCCCGGGTTGTTTCCTGGCCCCGATCTCGGGGTCCCTGCAGGAACTCCCGAGCTGGCAGAGGGGGGCGTTGGGGGGTGCCGTTAGCAGAGTCCTCCACAGCCTCCGAGGGGCGTTTGAGTCCACGTGACGCTCGTCTCAGACCGGGTGGTTCTTCTCCCCTTCCGGCGGTTGTAGCATCCAGAAGCTGCGATCCCGGAGCTCTGGAAGTGTTTGTGTCCAATTCCATCAGCTTGCCCCCCCCAGGGAGACGGTGAAACGTCGCTGAACGCCAAACTGCTCTCACGGCTCTCGGTGACGCCGAGCAGAGCTTTCGCAGGGCCCGTCTCGGGCTCCGCTGAGCCCCGTCCCCGTTCTCTCCGCAGTACGAAGTGGCGATCGCGACGGAGAAGGGCGTGGAGGTGGAGGGGCCCCTGACCCTGGAGGCCAACTGGGACATCGCTCACCTCGTCAGGTACCGCCCGCTCGGGGCAGGGCCCTGCGGGAGGGGGGGTCTGTGGGCGCTCCCCCCGCTGTCAGCGCCTGGTAACGCCAAACCCCCCGATTTTGCGCATCCGGGTTGTGCCTCGCCCCCACCTTATGGAAACGTTTTCTTGCAGTGGCTTTGAGTGACGCCGCCGCCTTCCCGCCCTCTGCACCCGCTGTAAATCCGTCGCCCCTTCGGAAGCGCCGACCTGACCCCGTTTGGAAACGAAATAAACCCGTTCGGACGAGTCTGTGTGTTGTGCTGCCCTTGGGACGGAGTTTGGGGGAGGCTCCAGCGGGACCCCCTTGGGGGAGGCTCCAGCTTTCGGTTACTAACGGCTGCAAGCCCTTAGTTTTGCTGGAGAAGAGCAGCAAAAAAAAAAAAACCCAAACCCAACCAACCCACTTTTGTTGTTTTCTGGGGAAAAAATAAAAAAAGGGTTTTGAGTTGTGTGTTTGAGCAGCACCAGGCGGCCCGAGGGGGCAGCACCAGTCCCTAAACCTGAAGTGAAATGTTCGAGTTGTGTCAGGATTGGCCTGAACACAAGAAAAATCTGCAGGGCGAGGGCTGCGGCTTGGGGCCGGAGCGGCAGCGTTTGGGTAACGGCTGGGTCCAGCCTCAGGGTGCGGGGTCGCGTTGGAGCTGTGAGCTGGGTCGGTCAAAAGCCTCAGCCAGCCTTAAAATCCACCTGTGGCGCGTCTTAAAGATGTTTTCTGTTTTAAAAAAAAAAAAAGTATTTGCGCCCAGTAGCAGCAGCGGCGCCTCGACCGCCGACGTTCCGCTGCTCCTGGTGCCCGTTAAATGCTCGGGAGCGCCGCGGGGTGAAGGAGGGGGGTGATGTCAGCGACTCCGGCGCGTTCTGGGTGACAGAATAAAATAACGAACAATCGCTGCTCCGTCCCCTCCCACCGGCCGCGCTATGAGGCCTCGGGGAACCGGAGCTGCTGGTGCTGCAGCAAAATCCACCTGTAAAGAACATCGAGAGGTATTTACTGCTGCCCGAGATACACAACACCAAAGGTATTTATTCAGGAGAGTTTTATTAATGATTATTCAGACTTTTATTTAAAAAAAAAAAAAAATAATCTCACTGCGGAGAGCAGGTTGTTGCATTGAGCCCAGGGCCTGGTGAAAGGGCGGGGAGGGCTGGGGAAACGTAAACGGCACAGAACAGCCTCAGTGTTAACGACAGAAACATTTAATTACGGTCCCAGGGACCCACCGCGTCCCCCCGACCCCGGGGTGAGGGACCCCGCGGCCGCGCTCCGGCCCGGGGAAGGGCTGGAGGCGCCTCGTTCAGCGTCGAGGGTAGCACGCGAGGGAAAGAGTTCTTCAGAATAAAAACGCGTGTTTATAAATCCATTTCCCTGGTTTTATTAAATGTTCCACTTATGTACAATTTAAAGATGAACCATTTACAGGTCTGCACATGCTGCCTCCTGCTTTCCTTCGGTAATAGGGAAGGTTCACAAAACCTCTATGGAAACAGAAAGGTGCAGGTGCTCTGGATTCCGTATGTCAAAATGCTTTCCGTTTATACCATAATACATACAATTAAAAAACCCTCAAACATGCAAATTGTAGAAAAATTTAAGCTGGCAGTGAAAAATAAAAACAAACGTCTTCTTTTTGTGCACGTCACAGTTTGTTTCGTAAATCAGATTTCTAATTCTAAGGAACGTAGTGTCTGATGCCGCTGGTTAAAGCAGGTTTATCAACTACTGGGAGTTAAAGGTCAGCGGGTTCATGGTCCTGACGCCCCCCCCCCGCGAGGACTCGACCCCCCT
>NW_020799134.1:1773569-1779432 GCF_003259725.1 Athene cunicularia | reverse complement strand
GGCCGGGGCGCGGGGCGGGCGCGCGGCCGCCGCCTCCTGCGGCTCCTCGCTGAGCTTCAGCTGCTCCTCCAGCGCGGCGATCAGCTCCTCCTGCATGTCGGCGTTGCGCGAGGGCGAGTTGGCCGTGCCGTCGGGGCCGGGCAGCACGCTGGCCACCAGGAAGGACTGCTGGACCAGCTCCGGAGAGTCACTGATGATCTCCAGCACCTCCGCCAGCCAGCACAGCACCAGCTGCAGGAGAATGTCCGAGTCGCACGTGGAGTCCGCCATCTCCTTGGCTTGCTCTTTCCACTTTTTATGCAAGAAATTTTTCACAGTCCGCTTTATACAAACATCCAGGGGTTGGATTTTGGAGCTGCAGCCGGCGGGGACGACGGCGGGCAGCGTGCTGGAGGCGCTCAGCAGGGACAGTACCTCCTCGGACAGGTGCGTGCGGTGGCAGTCCAGCACCAGCATGCCCTTGCTGTTCTGGCACTCCGTGTGCTTCTGCCACACCTGGGACAGCCACAGCTCCATCACCTCGTCGTCGCTGTAGCCGTTCTCCTTCGACTCCAGCATGATCGACTCGGGCACGTTGGCGGGCTGCTGCAGGTGGCCCCTGAAGAGGACCAGGGTGGGGAGGACGCTGCCGTCGGCGAGGATGGTGAGGACGACGTCGCACCAGGGCTCGCCGGTCCCCACCGTCTGCAGCGCGTTCTCCTTCCGGTCGTCGCTGCTCAGCACCTCCACGTCGAGGAAGAGGGAGATTTCGTCGATGGCCGCGATCATGGAGAGCGGCAGGTCCTGGGTGTGGATCTGCCGCTGCACGAACTCGATGAAGCAGCTGGCGTTGTCCTCCACGTCCTTGGGGAGGGGGTGGGCCACGGCCCGGCGCGTGTGCGTGCTGAGGTGGTGCCGCAGCATGAACCTCACCGCCCACTCGTAGGAGATCTTGAAGCCGCCCTCGAGGGACCGGCCGAGCTTGGTGGCTTTCTGGAAGAGAGTCTCCTCGTTCACGGGCAGCTGCTGCTCCCTCTGCGTGAGGACCCACTCCGCCAGCTTCTCCTCAGCCTCCAAGCTGAGGTACTTGCCCTCCGACAGCGACGCCAAGTTCTCCTCCTGGAAAGCCTGAAACCTCCGCAGCCAGCGCCTGATGCGCCTCTGGGGGTTGCGGAAGTGCTCCGCAGCCTGCTCCGTGTTGCAGCACAGAGCGAACAGTACAACGCGCAGCTTTTTCACCGAGAGCTGCTCCTTCCTGCCCGCGGGCTCGGGCTCCTTGGCCGGCTGCTCGTCCTCCTGCGCCTCGAGATTCAAACACTCCTCCTCCGGGCAGAGCAGCGGCCGGGCGTAGGCTGCCGGGGCCAGCTCGGGCTCCAGGTCGTCTTTCGCCGGTAACACAGACTTTGTTTTCACAGCAGCAGCTTTACTCGGGGAATAGGCGGGGCAGGTGTTCTTCGGGCTTTTGTCCTGGGGCTGAGCGTGCCTTGAGGGGAGAGAACACGGGACCGTCTTAAAAGCCAGGAAATAACGGTGTGGAGGGGACGGACCAACCCCACACCCAACCCCGCAAACCGAGCTCAGCCATTACAAGCAGTTTACCTGGAATGTGACATCCAAGTAGGCCCTGTCAGGAGAAACAAAACAACAAAAACCATTTATTTGTAGCTTAGCGCAAGCACACGCCGCCCCCCGTCCCGTTCTCCCACAGCCAGGATCCGCGTCCCTCTGTGTCCGAGCCCCCCAGCCCTCGCCGGCCCCCGACGGCAACACCCCGCGTCCGCGCGGACCAACAGGAGGAGTTTGCCCGGGGAAGCTCAGCTCCGGGCAGGGCCCGAGGGGCCGCGGTTCCCCGCTTTAGGCCCTGTTCAAACCCAGCAGCTGCGCGAGTTCCCGCGTCAGGGAGGGACAACGGCGTCCCGGGGGAAGAGGGGAACGCGCTGGAGCCCTCGGCCTCGCCGGGACCCGGCTCCGGCAGGGCCAGCCCGGCTCAGGGCTTAACTCGCCCATCTCCAGGGCAACGAGGCTCCAGAAGGTCCCCGAAGAACTCGGGACTAAGTGCTCAGCCCGGCGCTAAACAACGGCGCGTCGGACCCGCAGCCTACGAGCCGACGTCCCGCGTGAACGTTTCGCGACTTTTCGGCTCCTTTTCAAACTCTCACCTCGGAAAATGATGTTGCTAAACTCGTGTGACGGGTTGAAGACCAGATGCTCGGCCATGGCGTCGCCCTCGGATGTTACGAAGAGACAGGAGGAACAGGACAGCTTGACACCACTGGGAGGAAACCAGAGAGAGGGGAGGGCTCGGTACCGGGTGTAAAACACGGGGACACCCCCGGACTAACAGCTGGACACAGCGGCGTCACCCCCAGCACACACAGCCCCTGTCCCCACCCCAGCCAAGGGACTCCCCACACGCTGCCCCCAGTCCACGGGTTTTCACGGGGGGCACAAAACAAACAGGAGGTTCTTCAGAAGCAACTGTGGGAGAGCAGAACTGGAAGATCGGGGTGGGGACGCACGTTAAGAGTCCCAGGGGACTGAGTACGACAAGTTTCCATTACCAGGCAGTGTAGTTTTTAAACAAAGCCAAGTATTTTGGACTCTTCCGAGGAACGTGGTTGCTGAAAGACAAAAAAAAAAAAAAAAAAAAAAAAAAAAAAAAAAAAAAAAAAAAAAGAGTTTATTAAATGTTTAAATGTCAGAATTATTCTGGGAGACGGAGAGACAGACCCGGGGGGCTGCCGCGCTCGGGCGGGGGGGATTTCGGAGCCCCACGTACTTGATCATGTGGTTGGCGTAGGCTCTGGAGCAGCACGTGCTGTAGCGACAGAGCGAACAGTGCACGTAGGTGGGGAAGTGGTTGGGGAAGTCGGGGATCTCGAAGCTGCACTCCAGGCAGGTCTGTCTGCCCAGGACGCTCCTGCGGGGAGAGGGACGGTCTCGTCAGGGCCTGAGCAGGGATCCGGGGCCACAGGTCATCAGGACAGAGAATTCCACGGCAACTTCCAGCACCCTGCAGGCCCACTAGTCCCATCCCGCGCCCCAGGAGGCTGGCGTGCGCCAGTGCCAGGCTGAGCGCTTCCCGCTTGCTGCAGTCAGGAGGATTTACGAATGGGCAATAAATTAAAAAAAAAAAAAACAACCCAAACAACCCACAAAACACCCAGGAAAAATATGAAGACAAAGCAGGAGGACACAGGGTGGGCATAAAGCCCTCGCTGTTGCTATAGAAGCAGCAGCCGACTCCAGCCCGCGGCACCCTCGGGGTGCGACGTCTCCCCGCAGCGGGTGAGGCAGAGCTGCCCGGTGCCGAGGATCCCCCGGCCCGTCGCCGCAGCGTTACAAACCACGCTCCCTTTCAGAACACAAAACATCTGTTAAAGGTGACGTTCAGCAGAAGGCTCTGACATTTTTTTGACGGCTCTCTTCTGGACGCTCCTCTGGACGGGGGGGTACAGGAAGATGGGCTGGGGGTCGGCGGACGACAGCGAGGTGGTTTCCTGCCCCGGGCCCTGCGGCAGGTCGCTGGCAGATATCGGCACGGCCCGCGGCTGCCCTCTCGACGCCCGGATCGTCACCTGCAGCGAACACACCCGCCCGTGGCTCCTAAAACAGGAGGGATTGAGCCCAGCCCGGCCTCCTCCGTCTTCCCGACCCCGCGCCCGGAACACGGTGGCGCCCCGGGATGTGCTGGGGCCCCCCAGGGCGGCCCCCGAGGGGACACGCGAGCCCCAGAACCGCCCGTCTGTGCCCAGCGCCCGCAGACCCCGTCCAGGCGCCTTCACCTGCGGCCGCCCCCCTCCCTCCCAGCATCCCCGTAACCAGTCACGCACAAACTGGGCAGAACAGAGAGCTTTTCTGTCCCAGGGAGGGCGGTTTAAGCGACGCAGACGAAGCAAACGTCACTCTTGCAGCCCCTGGTAACTCCCCACCCGCTGCTGCGGGTGTTTCCTGAGGCAACGGGGCTGCTGCGAGCGTGGATTTCTCACCTTGGTGCCAGGTTTCAACCCTTCTAATTGTTTGGGCTTTCGGAAAGTTTTGTGGTGCTGCAGCTTGTGTTCAATTTTATCCTTGGCAAATAGGAACTGGAGTCTGCACTTGTTGCAGTGATAAACACTCTTCTTCTAAAGCAAATGCAGATGGAATAGATTTCGGTTTAGAGAAACAGATGTCACAGCACAGCAGGGTTTTTTCGTTTAAAAAAAAAAAAGAAAAAAGAAAAAAAAAAAACCCAACATTTTTCCCCGCTTTGAAACCAAAGGCAGCCCCGTTTTCCTTCAGCATCTCAAAGTCCCTCCCCGCCAAGCTCCGTATCTTGGGTGTTTTGGTTTTAAATGCTTTGGTTTGTTTCTCTTTCACTAAAATCATCCGGCTCCGCAGAGACACCAGACCTGGAAGCGGCACGGGACGAGTCTCACCCGGCTTAAGGCCAGGCAGGGTGGGCAAGCAGGGCGGCACGTGGGGCAACCTGCCCTCAGGAGCTGCCCCCCTCTGCCCGGGCTCTGTTCTGAAGTACGCCGCAGCTCCACCCGCAGAAAGTATGTTGCCAACACAGCCAGCGTACCGGGCACCAGCGAGCTGCCCGAGTTACGTCCCCTTGTGCACACACAGGATTATTTACTCAACTACCCGGAGAGAAAACAGTCCCGAGCCCCAGGGAGCCCGGCGCTGGCTCATCACCACGTGCAGCGGAGTCCAGCCAAACGTGCGTTTTCCTGCTCGGCGACAACCTGTGCTGCCCCCGAGGCCTCTGACGCGCGGCCGGGCCCCGCGCGGGGTCCGCAGTGACCCCCCCACGCTGTGCTCCGTGCCGAGCCCACCAGCGGCTGCTGGAGCCCCTCCCGCCGCCGGGCTCTCCTTCCTCCGTTGCCCCCCGAGCGGCGGCGGGGCCCCGACACGGTACCTGGTGCCTCATGAAGTGCTGCTGGAAGGCGTTGCCGTTCTTGAACACCTTGAGGCAGTAGGGGCAGAGCAGGTGCCGCGTGTCCTCGTGGATCATGCGGAAGTGGCTGTCCACCTCGGAGTAGAGCGACGAGCGGTACTGACAGACCTGCGGGCGGCAGCGACCCGCAGTGAGAGCGCGTCCGGAACGATCCCGCTCGCGCCCCGGTGGCAGCAAGGCCCAGAGCCCCGGGTGCTGCTCCCTGGGGTCGAGGGTCCTAAAGAACCTTCAAAGAACCTTAAACCCCAAGACAGAAAACGAGGCAGCGTGTGTTCGGAGTAGCTGGGAGAAAGAGATTTGAACTAAATGTGCAAAAAGAAAGTAGCGACAAGTCAAGCTCCAGATCCCAGGGAGAAAAAAGAATAAAAAAAAGGGGGAGAGTCAGTGCAAAGCAGTTGGAATACATTAGAGAGCTGCTTCTTCAGGGTCTATGCAAGACGCAGAATTTGGAACGTGATCTGTTTTAACATGACACATTTTAGAAGCTTCTCTGATTTTTCTTTTTGGAGGGACAGTGTTAGGGCCTCTGGGTGGAGACGGTACGTTCACAATCAACTCAAGCACAGATCTCACGACAACAGAGTGTCAAGAAAAGGTGTCACACAAGCAACATAATCTCATCTGCTCCAGTGACAACTTCTCTTTATGGCACAGCAATGTGCCTGCAGGCCCTGGGAGGAAAAAAAAATAAATTAGGCTCAGAATGCCACTGGGACTAAACAACCGTCTGCCAGAGCTGGGGAGCGGAGGGAAACGTTCCGTGTGCCCCGAGAGCCACCGGGCTGCGCCGAGGATCCCCCGGCCCGTCGCCGCGGCGTTACAAACCACGCTCCCTTTCAGAACACAAAACATCTGTTAAAGGTGACGTTCAGCAGAAGGCTCTGACATTTTTTTGACGGCTCTCTTCTGGACGCTCCTCTGGACGGGGGGGTACAGGAAGAT
>NW_020799134.1:1767826-1773519 GCF_003259725.1 Athene cunicularia | reverse complement strand
AGGAAGGAAAGGCGGCGGCTCCGCGGCGCTGGGCCGCCGCGAGCCACACACCTGCTGAAAGCGCCAGGTCTCCTCTTATTCCCCCGGACGCGCTCTTAATACTGAACACCTAAAGCACCTTCAATACCTGGCAAACGTAGGGCATCTCCCCAGGCTTGTGAGTGTCCTTCATGTGCTGCAGGAACATGGGCTCGCTCTCGAACGCCCACTCGCAGATCTTGCACTTTGCTGCAAGAGAGGAACAGCCGGTAACTGCTGGGGGACCAAAGCCGACAGCAGCAACTGCCGCAACAAACCCCCACCCCTCAAGAAACTACCTCCGGGCTCTGGTAACTGGGGAGACAACAAAATCTATTCTGAGAGGTTTCCACAAGGCAGCAAAAGTTCTCCTAGAACGGCGGGTACGAGACGTCCTAACTCTGGACCAGGCGTCAGTCTACCGATAAAGACTCGGTTCTACCAGGACGCTATTGCTGGCCTCAGGCTTCAGGATACTCTCGACAGTAAATGTGCGGCGATGCCACCGAGGTGGATTCTCCCGGTGGCCCCCAGGGCGGAACAGACGCTCCTGCCCCAGGAGGAGGCAGAGACCCTCGGGAACCTGAACCGACCACCACTTACTTGTGGACTCGTAGGGACTGTGGACGTTCTCCAGGTGGCACTGCAGCTGGAAGGGGGTGGAGAACTGTCTGTAGCAGTGCTGACAGATGGTGTGCACGTCCACCTCCCCGTTCTGCTGGTCCAGTTCGACGTGGTGCTTCATGTGGTTCATAAATCTTACGGAGGCCAAGAGAAAGCGCGTGAACAGAAACCCAAACATTTTGCACCTGTAACCCTGCAAGCACCAGGAACTCTACACCACAAGGTTTTTAACAGCTTTAAGATGTTTCCTTCTCGCTCTTCCCACCAAAAGCAGGCAAAGCCTCCTGCCCAGGACCCCCTGCTCCCTGCTCTAGGGGAAGGCAGGGGACGGGTCCGCAGCGCAGCGGCTGCACGACCGGCTTCCCACCCCAGCCCGGCGCTCAGCCGATGGTGACAAAACATTTCAACTTGAAAGAAAAACCACCAGTCCAGTTATCACGGTGGGACGCCACAGTGGCTCGCTCAGAAGAACACACTGCGTCATAGAAACGTGTTCTCCCCCCGCTGGAAGTGCCCTGAGTAAAGAGCAGTTCTTCACCAAGAATTACTTCCTATTATCTGCCAAGGCTAGCGAGGAGCAGATGAGACTTCTCTGCCGAAGAACACAAATGCCGTTATTCTAACCAGGCAATCCTCTGGCAACTCTTGCCCTGACTGGACTGTGCGACAACGGGCAAATCTCCCCCTTTTGTGCTTCAGTTCTGGTCTTAAGCTGCGGCCTGGGGAGGCTGCGGGGCCCGAGAGACCGACGCTAACGACTGGCTCATGCTCCCGCGGGGTCCCGCCGCCCCGCGCCCCTCACCGTATGTTGTTCTTTAGCCTCTTGGTGCAGTGCGGACACCTGAAGGAGGTTGGCACCTTGGGGAAGTTCAGCAGCTGGCTCACTTTGCCGCCGTCTCTGCCGTAGTAGAAATCATCCACTAACATGATGAGTTTACTCTGGGACGAGTCAACTACGTTTTCACTCGGCTCTGGAGCTTTAGCAGGGGGGGACAGCGCAGGGATGGGAGTAGAAGAGGGGGGTGAAGCAACAGCTGTAGTTTTTTCTGGAGATGGAGGCTTTGCAGATTGAATATTTGGTTCAGATTCTGGCGATTTTCTTTTCTTGAGGAATTTAACCATTTCCGGGCAGCAGTACTAAAAGGGAAAGAAAAACCCAACACAAAAACACCCCAGACATTAAACCGTATCTAGGGAGAACCACACATGCTATCAGACAGACAAAGACTAACCAGTACTAAGGAAAGACAGCGGAACTCTAGGAAGCTTGAGGAGAGCGGAGCAGCATCTCATTTTCCATTGCCACTGTTCCCTGACACGCAAGCTCGCACAGAAAGGCACCGCCTGGCACCAGCAGGACTCGGAGGCGAGGCCCTGCCCGCCCGCAGCCAGCGGCGCAGTGGAAGCTCCTCCGAGGCCTCTCCTGTGCCTCTCCCTTTCTCCTAGTCACGTTCTTCCTTTCCACAGAAGTCCCTGATCTAGGGAGAACTGCTCCTTCACTCCCCGCTGAGGAGCCGCCGCCCCGCAGTTACTTACACACATGTGGCCTCTTAAAGCTTCAGTGACTCGGAACTGAGCGTCACACCTCGGGCAGACCTTCCTGCCACCGTCTTGCAGATCAAATGTGGGAATAGGAGATGAACTGACTGCAACAGGAAAAACACAAAACAAAAACTAGAAAAAAAAAATCTTAAATCTAGGCAAGCTCTCTGGCACACTGAAAGGCTTTAGTTTCAAGAGCTGCGCTTTTAACTGCTAGCTAGGCTGGAAGAGGCAGGGAAAAGGCAAAAGCATGCAAAGTTCTGGCAGCCCGCGCGACTGGACAGAGCCCCCAGCCGCGACGGTAAGGAGCGGCTCAAAACTGGACTGAGATAAAAACAAGGAGGAAAGATCAGCTCGACTCATCTCTCCCCTTTTTTTCTTTAACCGTTTGTTTGCTTTGTTTTTTTCCACCAGACTACAACTGCCTCATCTTCACCCCAGCTGAAGCAGAAACTCCGAATACAGATGACATGGAAAGTACCTGAAACCGGCTTCTGGCCTCCCGAACACCTTAGGAAGGTGCTTTTTTTTTTGTTTTGTTTTGGTTTGGTTTTTTTGCGGAAGAAGAGAAGCAAAGATTTTATCCTTTTGCCTCCTTGCAGAGAGTATTTCAGGTGCGTGCGTGTTCTCGAGGCGGCAGCATGCACACTAACAGCTCGGAGCGCAAGTTAAGGTACGCGAGCGGATACCCACAAACAAAAGACAATCACTGGACAAAACGTACAGGTCAAGACGGAGAAATTAATCGCAAAAGCTTTTCAGGTGTTTATGCCTCTTGTGAAAGCTCGGCAGTTACAGTTTAGCCTTTTTTTTTTTTTTTTTTAAACTCCAGAAAATAAACTTGCGAATCTCGGCAGAACCAAGGAGTGCAGGAGCCCCAGACCGTACCTTTTAACGATGACGACGACGACGACGACTCTGAAACACTAGATCTCTGGGAACCATGCACGGGGCTGCTGTTGGAAACCACCAGCGGGCCAGGGCTCTGTCCTAACGAAGGAATGGTGTTCAGGGTATTCACTAGCTTAGCAACCTCATTGCCAGGGCTCTGTCCTAACGAAGGAATGGTGTTCAGGGTATTCACTAGCTTAGCAACCTCATTGCTGTTCTCACCAGTCACTCCGGGTCTCTTTACAGTCACAAAGCTCGCAATACTCACTGCCAAGGGAATGGATAATACAAGAACACTAATGAGGAATCAGTGAGATCTGATCCACGGTGTGAATCCCGCCCCCAGCTACAACGCCTTCTCTTCCTCTGCTGCCCGGAGCCTTCACCAGCGGCAACCGAGCCACCAGTTGCCCTGCCCAGTAACGCCGAGGCCGGCCAGACTGGGCAGGGAACCTCCCTGACCTTCCGGGTCACAGGCCAAGACGTGAGCCAAGTCCCACGATGAACTCGACGGGATACTGATGGTCACCACAATTACTCGTTTTTCTCTTCTAAACGCAGCTGCGTATGACTGCGGCCACTTAAAGCTAAAAACAACCTGACTACTTGCTGTCTGAAGAAGTATATATATATATATATTTTTTTTTTTTCCTTTTTAAATTGTCACTATTCTTGAGCAATCATTTCACTCATGAATTCAGCCAACGTTCGAGAGAGGAAAAAAAAGCAACACGGTTTCTGCATGTGTTCATCACGTGCTTCACCTTTTAAAAAACACAAGCGATTAACTAGCAGTAATTTTCACTTTTGGGGACTCCTAATTGACGGGCTCAGAACATTCTACAAACCCAGCCTTATCTAGTTCCCAAACCAAACTGGACACGATGGCAGGACCAGCCTCATTCTCCAGGTTGGCAAGAGAGCTGAAGCGTGAGTCAGTGACAGAGGCAAAAATAGAACCCAGGAGCTCTGACTCAACTTCTGCCTTTTAGCTGCTGCGCCGTACGTTTGAAGCTCAAATCATAGACAGTGTTATACGGTCGAGTGCCCTCGCTTTTCCATGGCAAGTCTTACCTAATTTGGGGTTAGTAGCTTGACTGGATTGCCCTGGCTGCTGCACAGTTAACTGTCCAAGGGTGCTTGGCTGCGTTGCGGTAGGAGTTGTGGAGGTGCTGGGAGTGGACTTACTTTGCTGTTGTGCCTGGGACTGTGGTACCGTGCTCCTGATGGTGAGCGTGGCCGGAATGACCGTAGTGAAAGTGTTGGTGGTGGGTCGGACCGGCATGGTTGTACCTGGTCTCACCTGGGCCATTTGAGAGAACACCTGAGGAACGCCAACTGCCGGCTTAACAAACTGGGTACCCGGGGCTTCGAAAACAAACCAACAGACAAGGCGCGTCAAGTTACGGAATTCCTTCTCCAAATTCTGAGCTCCCCGGACGCCCGGCGACTCCAGGGGAAGCTTCAAGCGTTCAGCACCTTAATTTCACTTCCCAACCGGACTAAGAGTGGACGCGGACGCAGACAGAGCGGGGACTGCATTTACAACTTTCAGGTGGAGTCTTCCTGAGTGGCCTCGGAGCACAAATGTGTCGCGGGGCTCACAGCCCTGGTCGCCAGGCCCAGGGAACTCGGGGAAGGCTGGGATGGCAGGACAGGGGTGATCCTACAGCTGCAGTTGGCAGCGCGAGGCTCTGGAGGTTCGCTCTGGGGAGGGCGAAAGGCGACTCAGGCCCAGCATGGCTTTGCGACGCGGCGGTGCCGGTGGCACCCCGGGTCAGTCCCCGGTGGCGCGGGACAGGACCCCTCAGCAGAAAGTCCTGCTGGAAGAGTTGTCCTCGGGGCTCGGCTTCCAGAACTAGCACGGCACGGGGAGCGGGGAAGCAAGGAGGAGGGGTGCTGGGGGGCTGGGACTTTGGAGTTCAGTTAACTGAGGAGGGGTTTGAAGGGGCCAGATCACACGGAGCTCGGAGACCGACGCTCCTTCCCGCTGCAAGTCCCCTGCTCTGCAAAGTGGGTGGTGACTCCGACCACCGGGCCGGCCCCGCTGCAACACGGCGAGCAGAATTACGGCCACAAGCACGGACAAACCTCACCTAGTGCAGACCCAACCTCCCCCCCGCAGAGCTACTGGATATGCAGGTGAAATGCAGATTTCAAATACATACAGATGATTTTTTTTTTTTTTTTTGTTTAACCCTGGGTACTCTAAACCGAACCACGACAGCGGGCGGGGCTTGCTCCAGCCCTTACCTGGGACGAGGGTGATGGGTCTCACTGTCTGACCCTGCTGCACGTTCAGAACGATCCCAACTTGGTTCATTGTGTTTTGAACAGGCCGCACGTTCCTCACGGGAAATCCCTGCAGTCCAACAGTGCCGTTACCATGAGCAAACTGAGCCCATCTGAAACACTTTCAATACGAGCTTTCTACCTTTGGTTTTTTTTTTTTCTTCTCAAAATCAAATAAGCAAATTAAAAAGACCCCCACCCTGCAGTACTATCGTCTACAGACCAACTGAAGCGTGAGGCCACGCTGTTCCTCACCCAGGACCCCCGTGGGGTCTACACCATCCCATACACAGCCTCCCCTCCCCATCTCTCCTTCCCAAGCACCT
>NW_020799134.1:1750733-1767776 GCF_003259725.1 Athene cunicularia | reverse complement strand
CCACGAGCGGCCGCCGTGGGGTACCGGACACCCCCTGGGTCAGGTGGGGGCAGCTCTCGGCTCCGTCCCCTCCCGAGAACTCGCCCCCCCTCCCCGCTGCCTACGGGGCGAGGGGAGCGCTGGAAGCGCCGCGGGGCTGCGGAGCACCGGGGGGGCGCACATGGACCCGGCCCGGCCCAGGGGCAGCGAGGGGCTCGCTGCAGCAAGGGTGAGACACGGTAATTCCTCCCAAGTACCACAGGGGAGGGGACAGCACTCCAAAGAAATAAATCAGACTACAGATAATTCAAACTCAACTCCGGAAAACGAGCAGGATCCTCACTTGGGCTCCAGTTCCCTGTTCCCCCTCCCAAAGCGCAGCTCAGGCGGGGATCGGGGGTTTGGCCCCGCTCCGTCCCGCTCCCACCACGGCCCCCGTCCCACAAAGGGCTCCCCAGGGGCAGGGGGAGGCGTGATCCAGGAGCCCCCCAGCAATCTTCCCGCTGCAGATCTGCGGCACAAACGGACACGAGACTGACAGCACAGGCACGCTGTTTCAGGGCTACAGACCGGTCCAGCGGTACCACAACCGCTGCTGTTGGAGGAGAGGGCTGCTGCACCCGCAAGCGTTTCCTCACTGTGTAAATCTGGGAACAGACCTGCCGCACGCCGGAACGTTCTGACCCACGGCCAAAACAGCTTCTTTGACTGAAAGATGCTTCACGCTGGCAATCCTCAGGGCGCACAATCCAAATGGGTCTGCGAAGGCTGCAGGAGGCAGAGACCGCGGGTACGGCGGGCAGAGGGTGCGGAGCCAAGGCACGCAACTGGCCCAGGCGGCGCCTTGCCTCCCTTCTCCGAGAGCCTCAGAGAGCGGGGGGACCGCTGGGGGAGAGACACCAGAGCACAGGGAACCCCCAAACCCCCGTCAGTCAGCAAGGGAAACCCCAAGGCGAGGCAGAGGAGGGAGACGCCGCGAAGGCTGGCAGCCTGTCTTGGAGCAACTTCTGCTTGAGGGTGAAAACCAAGGAGCACAAACCCGCCAGCGCCCGAGCTCGGCGCGGGCTGCCTCCAGCCCCAGGCAGGACCTGCCTCTGCCTCTGCCGTGTTGTGGAGCAGGGTCATGGGAGAGGGGCAGGAACAAGATGGAAGGAGTGAATGAGAACTAGAGACAGACTGGATCTGAAATCCTTAAAAAAAAAAAAAAAAAAAAATTCAGAGAGGTCATCCCCTCACGATATGAAAAAAAATAAGGTGATTGTCGAAGAAGAGAAGTCACAGAAAAAGAAAAAAAAGAACCTTTGGACAGTTTATCAGGTTCTGGGCGCTTACACCCCACCTAGTGCTGATGGAGGCCCAGATCCAGAGCACCGGCAGATCCTTTTCTGCTCCCCGGAGCCCCGAGGAGCACAGAGCCTTCGCCAGCCCCGGCGCTGGGACAGAGGCCGCCGGGCAATCTCAAACGGAGCGTGACAGCCGGGTTTCCAACTTCTTCTGGCGCTCCGTTGGTCAGACAGACAATCCGGGAAGACGTGTGGTTGTGGAACAAACAAGCGACGACTTCGGGTTTAAGCCCGTTTTAAAGCAGAGACCAGCTGACAAAGATCTGGTCCAGCCAGTCCAACGGGTTTGACTCTTTTCTCTCAGCGCGGACTTGGCAGGTCCCTGCAGCTGCTCTCTCCTGGGGCGCCATCATCACCACACAAACCAGAGACTACAGGTGCTTTTCAATGTGACCAGGATGGACACGGTTCTATGCCCAATTTTATTTTTTTTTTTTCCCCCCCCAGGCTTTGGTGGACTTTTGTAAGCGAGAACAAGCAGCCTGCTGGAGTGGCGTGTCCCGGAGCGTGCAGTGCTTCTCCTCCATCGCTCCCAAGGTCCATAAGGTTCCCACAGGTCCTGGAGCACTTTCCGCTCGCCGGCCAAGACAGGTGTGCATAGATTCCCTACTTCGTCTAGGGAGAATGAGGGGACTGGCAGAAATCAGCTGCTGGGAAAGAACAAATTATGTTCTCCTCTCCTCCTGCCTCTCAAGTGAGCGGTTTTCAAGGAGCTCGCTGGGAACAGCTTAAAGGGCTCCTTGGAGAAGGGCGGTTCAGCCCTCAGTGCCGGCTGAGGGAGCAAAATCCTCCCGAAGAGCCCACTCGGTCCCGGACACAGGGACCCTCACGAGTCCCAGGCCTCCTCCGACGCTTCTTCAGCCCCTCCTCGGCTTCCAGCCTGCCAGCGGGGCGGCAGGAGCAGCCCTGCAGGAGCGTCCCCAGCCTCCCCCCGCGCTGAGCCCCTCTGCAGGAGACGCTGCTCCCGGCAGAGCCGCTCCGACGCCCCGGACCCCGCGATGAGCCGCGCTCCCCAGCAGCGCGACCCTCCTGCAGCAGAGCTCTGGTGCGGGCGCCCCGGGTCAGTCACTGGGTGAGCGCAGAGCCCGGCCCCGCGGCTCCCCCGCGCCAAACCCAGCCACAACCGGCCAGGGCCGGGGCCAGCACGCCCCGACCCGGGGGTCCCCACACGCGCAGCCTTCGAATTCAACCCCGGGGCACCCCAAAGGCGCTCTCAGACGAAGGAGCCCCCCGGGAGGACTCGGCGCCTCGCCGACCGCGCTCCGAGGGCTCACGGGGTGACGGCTGTGCGGGCATCAAGGGGAGTCAGGTCACCGGGGCAACCCCAACTCCGGGATTCCCGGGGCGTGGGGCAGAGCCTGGGGTCAACGGAGCCTCCCGCCCTTCCCAGCTCCTGCACTCTCCGGGTCCATCTCCTGGGCAGGGCAGCAGCCCGAACCAGAGTAAATCTCCTCCCGTCCCACCCTAACCACACGCCCTTACGCAATTCCTGCGCGTTAACCGCAAGCACAGTATTTTTCTTCCATAGTTTCCAGATTTCCAGGACAAAAAGCACTTTGTGAAGTCTTGCGGTGAAGAGAACGGCGGGAAGGTAAGTTACATTTTTATCTGATGGTGGAATTATTAAGAAGGGAGTCAAGCTGTCAGGCTGACGTGCCACGTGGCACCCACCTCGTGCTCTTGTCCACAACAGCAGCGGGTTTTGGATGCGAGGACAGGCGCGTGTGTTACACCAGCTACGGGATACAGGTACAGCTAAAAGCAATCAACGGAAATTAAGGAAAGAAAAAATTAGGCCGAGCGTCACTTCAAATATATTTAGCTTTCAGTAATTTTTCCTTTTATGTCCCAGTAATGCGAGACATTTAAAAACTGATCTGAAGGGAAAAATTTGGATCCAGAAGAAAGACGCAAAAAGACAGTGAAAAGTTATTTCCAGCTGTAGTTTGGAGATCCTGTTTCTTGATTCTGGGACACGGGGTCCTCCCCGTCCAGGACAGCTGGACCTTCCGGCACCCAAAGGAGAAGCGGGTTGGGCGCAGCAGTGCCACGTACGACACTCACAAGCAGCTCCAGCCCGTGACTGTCAGCACACGCTCCGCAGAGTCGGGCAGGTTCCCCCGCGGAGGCTGTTATCTAAGAAAAGGATAAAGTTTAGGTCGCTCATAAGCGAATTCCATCCTGGAGGGAAAAGACCAGAACAAACCCCAACAAAACCTTACGCTGGGAGAATGGATGGATTTAATGGGTGTTTTTCCAGCCCTAGCTTGTTAAGTCTTTTTAATTAATGTAAAACAAAATGCAAGACGACAGCCATGAGCGTAAAAAACAGATTGCTGAAAGCTGGGGTGACTCCAGACACGGTTCATTTTGTGAGAGTTCCACGCAGTCACAACTTAAACTGGGATGTGACCCTCAGTTACTGGGCCGGCAGAGACTGAAGAGGTGACAGATGTCCCCGTGGCACTTTGCCACTCCAAACCCCCGCTGGCACCAGCCCAGCAAGGATTCCCCGGCAAGTCACAGCCGCGGCAGCGGAGCCGGGAGGGGCCCGAGGAGCAGCGCTGGGGAAAGGCCAAGGCCACGCGGCGGCTGCGGGATCTTGGTTTGTGTCAGGCCCGACGTCCACGGGCCCAGCCACCCTCTGCTCTGTCAGCCAGGCAAGAGTTTACCGCACCCCAAAAACTGAAGCGCTCTTCTGGGTTTTCTCCCCTAAGAGCACCCACCCCAAAGCCCTGGAAGCCTCAGGGGAGGGTGCCCGGAACCGCCAGGCTCCTCACACCCTCAGTTTCTACTCCAGCAGATCAAAAAAACCCACAAATACAACCCACACCACCAAGCTCACCCTGAAACACATCCCCAGCTCACGGCGGATACCCTGATGTTCAACCCCTTGTTGTGACAATGCCAGGAGGGCTGGCCAAGCTGCCAAGGCACAAATTCTGCCCCTGTGAGAAGTAACGGTGTCCTGCGGCTGCGAAGGTCAGTCCCCCCCGCTCCTCTCTCCCAAAGCAGACCCACACACCCCTGAGATCTGCGGAGCTTTTCAGCAGTTCTCTGACCAAACGTCACTTCAGAAACTCTACAAACCCTCCTTCACAGGTGGATTCGCACCGTGGGGCAGAAAGTTCCCGGCACACGACACGGCGGCATGAGGGGAGGCGTAAACCCAGCGCGGTCCCTGCGGCGGAGCAAGACACCGAGGGCCCGCGGGGCTGGGGAGTCCCAGCAAACTGCACCCACCGCCCCAGCGCTCGCTTCCGCCGAGGCAGCAGGCTGCAGGAGAGGCAGAAAGGAGAAAGGACCGTGGAAAGCGGCAGCCGGAGACACGCCGAGTGACGTCCCTGCCCGACCTCAGCTTTTAACCTACGGAGCAAGATCTGAAGGTGCTGCTGCCCGAGCAGGCGCCACGAGTCCTGTTTGCAAACCAGGATGAAAGAATAAGCGCGTAAGAGACGACGATCGCAGGCAGCTACACCTGGGATTTCATCCTCCAGCACAGAGCAGAGGGAATAACGTCTAGAAACCACCCGCTCCTCGGGGCAAGACCCCTCCACAGGCAGGAGGAGGGTGAACCTCCGTACCACCCCCCAGCCGACAGCGCCAGCGCGCGGGAATCCTCCGAAAGCCCCGGGGAGGAACACGAACCCAGCCCCGCTCGGCTGCTCCAACCGTCTCCGCTGTCCTTCTGTCCGAGGCTGGAGCTCTGGATGAGCGTACCACGGCTCTTGGTTTTGAGACAAACTAATAACTAACAAAGGAACAAAGAAGAAAGTTTCTCAGACCGTGGCGTGGTTGTGCACAACCCTCTCGCGTCCGGGATGTGACAGGGGCCTCTCCAAATGAGATTCCTGCGCAAATCCACTGGTTTTCACGGGATCCGGGAACTGTCCGGACAGCAGATCCTACGGGGGCACGCTTGAACTTGTCAGAAGAGTCTACCAATATTTTACTGATAAATATATTGCCATTAGCAAGGGTTTTTCTAGCAGCCGCGCTCCTTTTTTTTTTTTTAAACCGTTAACCTAATTATAGCATAGTGATATCACCAAGCCTTTATTAATTTCTTGTAATCGATTTAGAACATCTGTCTCAAACTGCTTTTATTAGTAAAGCTATGAAATATTAATCACAAGTGCATCCTGTAGTGATATCCAATGCATTAGGAGTTCGAGGTTCTCTCAAGACGCTCCCAACCAAGACATCTGTTCCAGGCAACGTACAGAACCTTCCTCCTCACGCGCGCGTCTGGTTACGTTTTACTAAAAATAACGCGACGGCTTTTAGACGAGTTTTACATGGGTTTACGGTTCCTTAATCCCAAGGAATCCTCAACCCACTTTATATTTCGGTACGGTAAGTTACGCAGGGAGATTGCTCAGGCGAGCTCCGAAACAAAGCACAACCACCCTTTGCATCGGGCCAACACGCCGGCTCAACGCACCTACTCCCGCTTCCCGCGCCCTCAGCCCCCTGTCGCCTACCCAACGGCCCAGGCAAGAGAAACCCGACTCACGAGCACTGCGAGTCTCCTGTCCACGCCAAGCCGTCTGGGAATCGCTGCGGGTGCCCCCCGACATCCCTGCGTGCTCCTCCAGGAAAGCTCCTTCTGCGCCTGCCCCGAGGGAGGGGGGTGCCGGCACCGGCGCGCTCCCTGTCCCCCGCAGCGACAGCCCCTTCCTGGACCCCTCGACACGCTGCGTGAACCGCGGGCGGCGCCACAGCTGCCCCAGTGCTCCCAGCAGGGTCCCAGTTTAGGATCCCAGCAGCCCGAAACGCCGGACGCGCCGAATCTCCACCCTCAGCCCTGGCCTAGGACCAGGCACTGACCCATCGCTGTCCCAGGCATTAAACTGATGCTTTGCTTGATCCTGACCAAGAGAAAGCAGCCGAAAGGCCCGAACAGAAGCCCGACTCATTAAACACGCCAGCCTACCTCACCCACACGCATAACTGGGGCGAAAATTCTTTGTTCCACGCACCAGACTCGAGTACGTGGCAAGAACCAGTGAATAAGCTTCTCTGATTACAGTCACGTTTCATTCAGTCCCAAAGTGGGAAGCGCTCATCACCGAGGTCTGATGCGTGCAACGGCCCAACTCACTGCGGCGGTGCCAACAGAAACCAAGAGGCAGGCAGGACCATCCTTTACCACCACTCAGGGTCCCACCGCAAGCCGAACGGTTACAGAGCATCTGCCAAAGCCTCCCACCCGGCAACTACTGCTTTTCATCAGCCCAAATTTCTCAGTTTGAGACCAACGGCGGATAACTTCGTACCCCGACCCGCGCGCGAAATGCAAGCTCTGAACATCGAAGCTATGAATCTCCGTTTGCAGAAAGCAGGCACCACACCCCCACGCCCCCCCTCAAGCAACTGAGTCAAATCATGGGTTAAATAAGTAACAACCAGCCAGCTTTAATCCCACTGGTTTGGCTACGGAAGCGGTCGCAGGAAATACAGCTCAGGAATCAAGTGCCTGACTTTCTCACTCGCTCCAAAACCGCTCGAAGGATCCGACGTTGGTCACCGCGGAACACCGAGGCACATCAAACCACTTCGTAAAACAAGAAGCATCATCTTCCACGTAAGTTATCGACTCTCAGCTTTTAAGCAACTACTCCTTTGGCTGCAGAACACGAATAACTCAGCTGAAGTTCCCTTCTCATTTTTTAAAGGGGTCACCCTCTCCCAACACCTGCAAAAAAAAATCTTATTTCTCTTGCACAGAGAAAAAAAGCTGTTTTCTGCCTCCTCGAGCGCCGATTCCCGGGAGGCCTGGCCTCGCGCAGCACCGCCCTACGTCACCTCTGCCGGTGCTCAGCTCCTCGTGGCCCGGGGAACTGGCAGTTGTTACGTTACTCATTACCAGGATTTTCAGCCATCAAGTAAGATTACTTACGGGACAGGACGTACCCAGCCGCTGCCATTTCCCTTTAAATTTTAACACCGGTAACGGGAATAATTCTAGACTAAAATAATTACCCGCAGCAGTTTTATCAACTGAATTATAATCCTCAACAACAGAATCTTCAATCACATCACTGATTTTCTGCCATGGTTCCAGCTCCTCCTCCTCACATTCCATAAAAAGGTCCGTGTCCGCCATCCTGCAAAGGGAAAAGAAGAGAAACCTTTATTGGAGAACTGCGTTCTGTCAGGCAGCGAGAGTCACTCGCCGCAAGAAAAATTCTGATGCCAGAAATATGGACAGTGTTTCTATTTCCCAGTATTCTAAAGAAAAACAACCCCAATTGCGTATTTTCAGGTTCTTGGATTATTTCTCCAGTAATAGAGGGGACTCCACGTCCTACTTTAACGGGTCGTGTTTCCCTTTCAGATAACGCTGGCGCTGAAAACCCGCGGTTTTGACTTCAAACTGCAGCGGCTTTGCCTCTCCTGCACGGGGAAGTCAACCCAACAGCTCCGAGATCAGAAGTCATCGCCCCAAACTTCGGCACCTTTAAATCAGTTAGTAACTGTGACTGAAAGAGGGAAGAATCATGGGGTTTTGTTCTGTCGGTGGTTTTGAATATTCTAGGATTCCTGCCAACACACATGACAGAGATGGAATATCCAGGCTTAAATGAGTGAAAAACGTGTGCACCAACGTGTGAAAGAGTCTCCGGGTGACCTGAGGCGACCCCCCGTCAGACCCGCGCGTACCCGGACCCCTGCACGCGCCCACGGCCCCGGCTCCTGCGATCCTCCTTGGAGCTGGGACTACGACAGACAATTGTGAACTAGTTCAAAGAGGGGACAAAAAAACATAAAATAGTAAAGGGGTTTTCTGCAATTAGATCCGGAGCCACTGTCCTTCAGCTCACGGGAACGCTCTCGCGATCTCCGGGGTAAAGCACCCAGCTCCCCTCTCCGCCACCGCGTTTACTGAGAGAAAAGACACAACAGAGAGTTCCAGCCTGTTTCGTCTCCTCTCCTCACCAGTAAGTCTCTCTCGCTCTTGCCATCAGAATCTGAAACGTCTATTTTGGCGACATCTTTGCGAGCCGGGGAAGCGGGAACAAAGGCAGTTGCATAAGCAGGGGGCGCGCTGCTGCGAGTGCGGACGGTGTAACATCAGAGTCCAGCGTCACTTGCTGCTCCGCTATTTACAGACCTGCCCACTCCGTTCGCTTTTCTGAGCACCGCTGCACACAGAACACGAGTTTTTGTGGGTCTGCCTACAGCGAAAGTCAAGTGTTTTCTCCCGGGACTGCGACCCCGATGTACGAATGTGGAAGTGTTTGAGGAGTTCAGTTCAACATCCAGACCATCAAGGCGGAATTCAGCGCGCGCCGGTTCACCAGCGGCAAGTCTCGAGAGTCCCAGAGGACGTCCCTTCGCAGGGGGCGGTGGGGCTGCCGCCAAAGGTCTCCCACCAGCTGATTTTCCCCGCAGCACCGCGCTGGACCCGCAGACACGCGGCTCCCACCCTGCATCGCTCCAGGCTCTGGGTGCGTCTGAACTCCACTCACGGACGACGCTCACGCAAAACTTTAGTTCTCCTTAATAATATATTTCGGAGTCTTAAACCAGTATGACCCATTCTAGAAGCTCAGTTGTATATTTAAAGGAAATGGGGATTATTATAGGGAAGAAGACACCCAAAAAACCCCGACTCTCCCAACCAAAAAAAAAAAACACCCGACTCTCCCAACCAAAAAAAAACCACCCGACTCTCCCAACATCCCAGCTGGGTTTTAGTGAAAGAGGATCGATTCCTCCCCTCTCCCACCAACCCCCAGGCAGGCTGGCGGGCACGAGCGGCAGCTCTGCACTGCCGGGGAATGGGAATCCGGAGGCCTAGAAGGGACTTTGCTCTTCTTGATTACACTTTGGTGGCAAAAAAAAAAACCCAACCCAAAACTGTTATGATTGCATTTTGTCATCTCCGCTACCATTTGACAGCCATAGAAATCCGATGAGAAATCTTCTGAGACAAACTGGCCAAAACAAACAGCTTATAATAGGGGACGAGCAAGGAAATAATCCGAGCCATGTGCGGACAGTCTGTGTTTTCAACAGCCACCGCAGTCAGTGCGGACCCGGGGGCTGAAACGCAGCGGAAGGTTTATTAGCTCGCTGTGGAAAGACTAGAGGAGACGAAGCTTTAAAACAGAGGCTGGATTAAGTAACCACGGAGCAATTAGGTCTTAAGTCTTGTGCCATTAAACCGTGTCTACCCTCCTCATCCTCACACAGTCACAACTCTGGCCAAACAAACGCCGGACCTGCTGTAAGCTCCAGTTTGTGACTCAGCCCCAAGCTGGGCTGCCCAGGCGCGGCCGCGAGCACCTTGTGCAAGTGCAATCTTTAATTTTTATTTGTCTCGCGCCACGCTAGCTGCAAAACAAAGCAAGAATGTCAGGAATTTCCTGCAATGCAGCACGAAGCCAAAACAAAACTTCGACAGATGCTGATCTAAGGCAACTGTCTTAACCAGGTAAGCCTAAAAAAAAAAAAGAGAATAATCCTAAAAACGTGTCGATGTTTGCCAACTTCAAATTGCCAGCACTTTTTCTGAAGCACGTACCATCGCCTTCCCCTAGATACGGAGACTCTCAGCTTTCTGCGTTGTGTTTGTCTGAAAGGGATTCGCAGAGCCGACGCTGCCACGCTGTCCTCGCACGACGGCGTTTGACTGAGAAACACTTGATTTTATGCCCGATTATACTAAACCAAGTGATTTTCACTTCCCAGTTATGCTTTTGAAGCACAGTAACACTCATTTGAAGACCAACGTGGAAGGTGGGGAGGCCCATCGCACCCCGCGGGTTCAGGAGTTGGTCTTTTGTTCCCCACTTCCTCAACATTCATAACGAGAACCGAGTAAAAGTCATTTGTCTTCCTCTGCACACAACCACACAATCCCGAGCGACCGGGCCTGCCGCCGCTCCTGCGAGGACACGGCGCGGCGGCGCTGTCACCCCAACTGGCTTGTGCCTCTTCCCACCTGCTGCCACCGTGAAACACGTACGTACCGCGGCTGCCCTCGCGCCTCTCTGGGCGGAATCTGAAATCCCGCAGGGAAAACATTCCTGCTTCATTTCACTTTTGATCTCTAGGAAAGGGGATGTGCCCTTTACGGAGGTCCTTCAGAAGAAGATAAAGAGCCCCCCAAAGTCCAACCCAACTCACGAATAACTTACTCCTGCCAAGGCTGCCTCCTTTGGGGGGACGCGAGGGGATCGCTCAAACTGCTCCCGGGCTTGCTCAGCCGCCAGGAAAAGCTGCTGGTAGAGAAGTGCGGCCTGGTATCGTGACTTCGCAAGGGAAGCGTAAAGACTCCTGTTTCTCTGGACACGGGGAGAGCAAGAGAGGGTTTCTTTTCTGTTTCAAGCCCTTCTCAGTCAGCTCTGGACCCAAACCCGGCTCTCTGAGGCGCTCCAGCCGACCTTGCCTCCTCCGGCCGTCCCCAAGCGCCCGCTGTGCTCTTCTGCCCCGAGCTGCCCACGCGCCCCCAGGGCCGTCTTCTCCCCGCTCTGGTCACACCTTCGAGCCAGCGTTTGAGCCGAGAAAAGCCCAGGGAGAGCTCAGGCTTGCCAGGGCGACCAGAGGGCGCGCGAGCGGGTTACGGAGAGGCGAAGGGACGGCCAGCGGCTCCTCACGGACGGCCCCAACACCGCCGGGAGTGCGAGGCTGCAACCCGCTGCGGGGGCACAAGAGCCGGAGGTCTTCAAGAATCGAGGGAATGACCCCGAGCTGCTCAGTGCACAGAGGGGACTGCCGAAGCACAGTGACCTTCGGGTGGGTGAAAGGCCACTGGGAAGCAGGAAGAAGCGGTCTGCTCTCCGCATCCGTGACGGAAACGGGCAACGAAGGGCTCGACCCGAAGAAGGGAACGTTCCAGCCCGGACACCAAGGGAGCTGCCAGGAGTGAGGATGAAGCACCGCGCGAGGCTGCCCAGGAGCTCGCAGCACTCCCGGTGCCCCTGGGAACAGGCGGGTCTGGCGGAGGTTTGTGTGCTCCACGGGAGGCGAGGCCGATTCAGCGCCTTGCCGGGGACACGCGAGGCTCCGTTCTTCTACAGTATTGGGTAAGAATGAACCAAACCTGCACGACCAGGTATTTCTGCGCTACTACGAAACGGCAACTCCGTTTTAGTTGCCAACTCTGAGGCTTTTGCCTTTTAGGAAGCAATTAAACACTCCTATAACAGTTAACTCTTCATCCTGCTGAATACACAGAACGTCACTAATAAATATGGCACATAAACCAAATTACCCCAACGTAACCCATCCAAGCTCCTGCTCGTAAATACTGCGGAAAGCAGCAGTTGTTTAAACGTGTCCCTTGAACTCCTCGCAGCAACCTGTGCCTAAAACGAGTTTTCCTAAGATTTCTTGTAGCCATTGAGAAAGAACAGCCAACTGATTAAAAAAAATAAATCAAGTCTCTTACTTGTCACATAAAATTACATTAGTATATTTTAAAAAAAAAAATCACAGAGTACTGTAATAATCCTAACATACAATTAGCCAAGTGTATTACATTAAGCATGAAAAAGCTCGCATTCTCCACAGCACCCATTACCTGCACGCTTCAAAGACGTTACTAGCTTCTTCATTTACATAAAACCTGCAGCGTGTAAAGGATTTTATTAACCTTATCTCCAATGTGGGAAACAGAGTTCAGTGAAATTAAATGACTTGCCAGAGATTCTACTAGCAGCGAGCGGTTTAGTCAGAAATAAAACTCAAGATGCCCAGCCCTCGCTCACATCGCTGAGCGTAAAGTCAGACTTCCTCCTGTTCTTAAAAAAAAAAAAAAAGGACAAAAAACCGCACCAACCCACCCAACATGACAAAAATCCCTTCGGAATGACAAACAGTAAGAAAATAGATTTCAAGAAACGAAGCTCTGAAGGACGGGTTTCTGCTAGAGATCAGCTTAGCAGGGGAAAGCAAGAATCAAAGAGCCTTAAATATTATATTCGCTGCCTGCTAACGTCAACTTGTTTTTATAATTACAAGATCTCAGCAAAACCAAGCCAAAAAAAATCAGACGCGACGCACCCCGAGATCTCGAGCGGGTAGCCAGCGCGAGCGATCGAGGGCGACGCGGTTATGATTTTCAATATTCATCCTTCAGAGAAACATCTAGAAAAAAAAAAAAAAAAAAAATCCTCCGCGAAGCTTCCAGGACAAAGCTGCCTTCGCCGGCAGAGCGGGGGACGCTCCCAACAGTAAGTGTTTGTCTGGAATCGGGTTACTCCCCGCCAGAGGAGCCGAGCCCCCGTGCTCAGCGACGGGCCGGCTATAAATAGTCAGGATAAATAACCTGCTCTGTTAATTAAAGCATGCGCGCACGTCTGCCCGGGAAGGTTAGAACTACAGAGGAAGTCTTTGCACACGTTGTGACAAAAAAAAATATTATTATTCAACGCCTCATAATTATTCAAAAGATGCAAAGACAAAATGCTAAAGAGACTGTAGTTACAAGCTTCTTTTGACACTAACTTACATTATGTGCATGGAATTTCATCTGTTCGTATCAACTGAACTAAGAAAATGTCTCCTCTCTTCTATAATGTAACAGCTTTGTTTTTCAAAGCTTTGATCTCGAATATTTTTGTATGTAAGAAGCCTTTGCTCAATAAAATGATTAATCCCAATGATAAATACTCTACATTTAGCTTTTCAGCACACAGTTGGCAGATGCTCGGTTGAAAAACATGGATGCCAAAAAAAAATTTACCCAAAAAAAAAAAATAAAATTACAAAGTGTTCTAGACATGCCGAAAGAAATGAAGCCTTCCAGACCGAGAGGTGTTTTCTCTCCCCTTCAGCTGGAACGTGGGAGAAGACCTCCAGGGGAAGAGCCAACAGACATCAGCCTTGCACAAGGAACTGGCACAACTGCCAGAGACAGCCCCTTTATTTTTTTTGTCAGCTGACGTGGTTCGCGCTCGTTGTTGCCATACAGGGGAAAAAAGCCAACAGCCATTAAACTCTCGTGCTAGAAGGCAGCCACCTGATTACACTCCCCGATCAACGGCACCACCATCACCGGGGGAAATCCAACAATAAAGATGTTGTACTCGCACGTAACCAGACGGATTACCCTGGCATGAGAAAAGGAGAAATCCTTTTCTTTTCTCCTCTGCCTCACTGAAAAAAAAAAAAAAAAATTCCCTTAAATTCCAAATTTCAGTTGAAATTAGAAGATCCAGTTGCATTTATTTATCAACGGACCCTTTCACAGAGGTATCAGATACAACCCCTACAGGCTGGGCGTTATTTTCTCAAGAGAAAACGACTGAGCGGGTAGAAAGGACAGAACCCGGTGCTCCGGTTTAAGAGGTCGCCGGCAACTTCCAATCTCCAAGAACATCTCAGTCCGAAGAATAAACACTTAGCCCAGTTTCTCCACCTAAACGAGGCGGCAAACAAAGGACCCGGCTACCACAAAGCGAGTGGTAACTCGGTAATTTCCCCGAGCCGGTGATGCAAGCGGAGAGAACCAGGTCCCAAGTGTGTTCTGTTATCTAAAGCACCTGTGGATAGCAGGTTTTACGTGACAGCTGCAGAGTAAGGCAGCTGTGTCTCATTGAGGCGATCTCCAAGAGATGTGCGGTTATGTATTTACAGTTTCATTCACAGCTTGATGTTATTTGACACAAAGCAAACAAGTTATGACATACACATGCTGTATACACACACACGCTTCTTTTTTAAAAAAGGGGCTTCAGATTAACGGCTCGTTCACAGCGTTCCTCAAACTTCACGTGATGGGAGATGCACTACTGCTGTATAAGCTTCCCTTTCTAAGGCTTTTAATTAAAAAAAAAAAAAATATAAATAAATCAGTACTTGTCAGGGCACCGCTGGTGGCCCAATTTCTGGCGACTGGGTGAAATCATCTGCAACGCTCCCGGTGTCGGGGGCACGCCGGCGGGTCGGGGTAAACCCCTGCTGCCTGGCACAGGTGACTCGGTAAAGCAAAAACCCGAGTTTTGTCTGAAGACGGAACAAAGCGGAGGAGAGAGCCCGCGACCCCAGCGGGACGGGGGCCGCTACGCACAACTTCCCGACGCCCTCCCTCCGGCGCCGCGGACTTCACCGCGGGGAAAACGGCCGCGCCGGGGTCAGCCGGGGGAGGCTTCCAGAGCAGAGGAGCACCCGGGGACGTCCGCTCCCACCTCTGGCTCCTGGCCTAGGCTCGAGCTGCCGGGCGCTGCCCTGCCCCGCTCAGGAGCGCTCTCCGGGTGCAGATCTGCGCCGCGGCCGCCACAGAACAGGCGGCAAGTCGGGTCATTAAAAAAATAACAGCTATCCTAACCCTAAGGGATAACAGCCAGCTTCAGGAATCCTCCCTTAAAGCTTTATTCACCCTTTCCAGAGAGAACACGCACCGACACGTGACCGTAGGAGGTAAAGCCCCAGCACGCAGGCAGCGAGGATCAATCCAAGAACCGGCGCGCGGCATTAGCGTGCTGATATTTTATGGCTTTTTTTAAAAGTCCCAGCCGACTCCCCTGGGGAACCCACGGTCACAGCTGACTACCAGCCACTGAATGAAAGCTGAGGAAGTTGTCTGCGAACGGTAAAGACGGGCCTTGCACCTTCCCAAAGGCTACGACTAACGGATTTCAGCGCAAAGGTGGCTCCCGCAAGCTCTGGCGCCTCACTCGGGGCTCACGCACCTGGCAGGCGGGGACAGAGACGCCCCAGCACGCAGAGCGAGTCCCTGCCAAGCCTCGGCTCGGGGAATCCCTGCCCCAGCCCCCAGAGGGACCCCGGATCGGGTTCAAGGGCAACCAGGGAGCGCCCTCAGGGCACCCGCACCCGGAGGCAGGGGTGGGCTCTGCACCAGCTACGCCCCAGGTGACACTTTCAGCACCAGCCCTGTCAACTTTCTTCAATCCTTCTTGCCAACGGTTTTGTCAGTTTTTATGCCAGTCTGTATTTGCTGCTGTTGTAGATTTAGCTGCAGTAGGGTTATCACACCACCGGTACCCCAATCCTTTCCAAAAAACACATGTTAAGAACTAATCGACCCCTAAATTTTCTTCACCACCTGCCACAAAACCACCTCCTCCCCTCCCGACGCTCCAGGAAGGAAAATCTAAAGCCTAAAAATGAGGGTCTGGCTTCAAGAGACCTACAAATAAGCTCGAGGAGGCGACCCAAGGCACACGTCAGGACAGAAATTAATGCGTAAATCAACTCCTCGCGTCCCAAGTTCTCCTCCTGAATGGCCGCCGCTTCTCTCCATCATGTCTTCCCCCGGTGAACACGCAGCCTCGACAGAACTGCTGCCTTGCTACTTATTTCCTCACTCGCTTCCGATACCGTGCGCCTAACGGCGAGGAACGTACCTTAACTTCGTTAGAACCCAGGAACCCGCCGAGGTTACAGTAAATGCAAATGAATCCTACGATAAAGGTTTCTGCTGTCAAGACATGCTGCAATCCCTGCCCTGAAAGGAAGATAATGCCCTTCAGTGGCTTTTCATGACTAACTGGCACAGCCTAAAACTGATATAATCTAAGTGATGAAAATACATATTGGATGATGCTTCCACTCCTGTTTACGGGGCTATTCATCACCAGCAACACCTCCGGAAGACGAGGGCAGGTGAGAGGCACCGCGCGAGCCGAGTGCCAGAGTTGAGCAGTTCCATCCTTCAGGCCAAGGGAAATTTATGTTTTGTTGACTGATGTGGTTGACTTGACTTTGCCGGGTACTGAAATTATTTCAAAAGGCGCTATTACGTTTCCTATGGATGCTATCATTTAAAGTTCTATACGTTTTATTAAAGGCTTTGAAGTGTGCGAAGCCTACTAATTAAAATGTATTATTACACACTCAATTATAATGATCGTTATCTACCTCAAAGTTTGAGCTGCAAAGCGATGAAAACAAACCGCTTTCTGATTTTTGGCGTGTTTTGTGAGCACGGGACTGCCCCGAGAGGCCCGGAGCGTGTCGGCAGCTCGGTTCCTGCAAGGGGCAATTCTGCGAGGAGACCGCCCCGAGGGGAGCGGCGGGCTCCCCTCCCGCCCGGGTCTGCTCACACCAAGAGTCAGAGGGTCTCCGACAGCACCTGAGCAGCCCAACAGCGTAACCGTGTACACCCACACCCACACGTAAGACCCGCGGGACCCCGCGCACACTAACAGTTACACGGGTGAAAGGAGGAGGCGCACGCGGCGAGCCTGGCTTGGTGTTCAAGGGTAAAAATTAAACAACTGCAGCGACCTGGAGCTCCAAGACAGCGCGCGCGGGGAACCGGCGTAGGGAAAAGGCATCATTTGTTTATCCTCGCAAAGTATTTCCTAAAAGAAGCACCAGATCCCCCCCCATCCTCTACCCCCACTTCCGATCACTCGCTCCTGCCCCATTTGGTATGTCTTGGTGACAGCTGCAACCGCTGCCGAGTTAATAAAAATAAAGCTGCGTGTGCTGCCGTGTGTCGCGCGTCCTGCGCGAGGGTGTCGGGCAGCAGGATCCCTGCCTTGCAGCTTATCTCAGGAAGGAAAAAAATTTAAACCTCTGTTTAGTGTTGACTAATAGTGTTAAAGTTACAGCGGGATGTTGATTAACCTCTTCTGACACGTTTGCTTGTGGCAGCAGCTTGTTCCTGGCTGGGCACCCCCTATAATGGACAGTTTTATCAGGGCTCGGGTCAAAGGCCTGTAGGATTTGAGGTTCGCATTTTATGCTTGAGTGTGTTCAGCTGAGCATCCAGCTGGGTGAGGTATGAACGGTGTTGGGG
>NW_020799134.1:1728645-1750683 GCF_003259725.1 Athene cunicularia | reverse complement strand
ACAACCCCCCCTCCCCCGGTAGCCGCGGCGGGGGCTTCTACCTGTGCCGTTGGAATTTGCCGCCTTCGGGAGCGTTTCCCCGCGCCCGGGGCTCGCCGTGGGCCGGCGGGGCGGGGAGGGCTCGATGCTACCATCTACAGGTGTAGGGATAATTAGTTCTCGAGGCTTAATTGGGTCCGGAGGGCCGGACCGCTGCTGCCCGCAGTCCGGCCGCCGGTTCCCGTGGGGCGGGCGAGGGGCTGGGCCCGACGCCCCCGGCCTGCTGGATGCCAACAGCGGGAGGTTTAGTGAGGAAAAACATTTCCGAGGTCCAAAAATGCCTCGAGGCCTTTTTGACTAAACTGCTCCTTATCTCTGCGGTTTTCGTCCTTTTTCCAGGAGCCGTGTCCGCGCTTGGGCCAGGCTCCGTCCCTCGGGGGTGGCTTCAAGGCGGAGGCTGAGGGTTAAATCCCCATGAACTTCCCCACGGCTGCTGGGGAGGTTTCTGGGAGCCAGGACACAGAGCGGGGCCGGGAGCCGTCGGCCTGGGTACGGCCTTGGCGTTAGGGGACGCTTCAGCCTCGGTCTAACTTGTATTTAAACGATCCAAATCCCGATCGACGCGGCTGTAGAAATGCTTCCAGTTGTGCGTTCGCCGCAGGGTGTTGCTGGATCGGTGCCCTCCAAGTTCCTTGCGCTGTCAAGCCGGTGCGGCGTCAGTGGCTGTGTTTCTCCCTCGCATGAATTCGAGGGGTTTATGTCTTTAATCGTGAACTTACTACTGTGAATAATTGAGGAATGTTGGGACGTACTCGGCTCCTACCTGCCTGTGGTACCGGCCGGGTGCTGAAGATGCTGTGGCTAGAACAGATGATGCGTGGTTTTTATCGGTAGTTAATGTATTTAACAAAACCACGTTTCGTAACTCGTGTTAAGGTATCTTCAGTGTCCTCGGAAGTGTTATTTTACTTACTCTTAAACCCCCCCTAAGGAACCTGGTGAGTGCTGTGCTTCCCAAACGCACCCCCGTGCTGCGACACCCGTGCGCTGCTCGAATGTGATTTACTGCCCCGTGGTTCGTTAAACCAGCACGTTAATTCCCTTCGGATGGTCTCCAGGAGTTACCAGCCCTCCTTCCTGGTTTACACAATGCACCAGGCTCCTTCACCTCGCGCTGCAGGGAAGTGTTTCCATTTGACTGTCTGTCTGTCACCTATGAATCGCGGCCGTGCGCAGTACGAAGGGCCGCGTTCTCTTCGGTGGTTTTGCCGCTGATAATAACAACAAACATCATAATCGCTGCTTATGCGTTTGTATTCCTGATTGCGCTTCGCAGCCTCTCTGCCTTAGATGGAGGATTATTTAATTATTTAATATAATAATAGCAATTTTCACTTGCTTTCTCAAAAAGAGATAATCTGGAAGCAGAAGCTATGAATAAAAGGTGATTTTTTTTCCCTTAAACGAAGGGGGAAACAGCCAGCCGCGCTGGCGTTGCTCACAATGAGAAAAATTAAGTTTGTAAATGGAATTCAGATGCCGATAGCAGCAAGGATTTACCAGCGAAGTTTTATATTGCTGGCTGATGACTAACGATTGTGTTTACCGCTGGAAGAAATTATCATCTGCTAATCCCAAACTTGATTTCTTCCTTCCTTGTACACGCGACGTCTCTCAGACCTGAGGAAAAAGCAAAGTTAAAAGAAAAAAGAAGCCGTAAAAATTCTCCACGGCGTTTTTGTCTTTGTCCGGTGTATGTTCCGCAGGTACCGAACTCAAACGGACTTAACGCCAGGGAGAACGGAGCTGGTTTCAATCACGTCACCGTGGGGGAGTTATTTTTCTTTTCTGCCACGTCCCACTGGAGCAGCAGGAAAGCCCCTGTCCGGGGGGCGCGTCAGAGCGGGAAGGTTTGGGTGGCTGCTGAAATGCATAAATCCACGAGGGTGGCGAGACAGGGGTCTGGTAGTCTTGCTCCAAAAAGAAAATTCCTCTTTCCTTAGGAATACAGATGACTGTGACATGGGCACGTTTTAAAACACAACACGCGGGTGGACTTTTGTCTTTCATCCTGTAGATGCCAACGGCAGGAGCGTTCGGGGCCGTCTCGGAGCTGCTGAACAACCTGTGGCTGAAAGAAGCAGGAGACTAAATAAAATCTGGAAGTGGGGAGAAGGCAAATGCCTGCGAAGACACCGGGATGCTGCTTTCCTCAGGGAGAGGAGGAAGGAAGGAGCTGGGTGAGACCAGCCTGAGCGGGAGGGTCGGGAGGGTCCGGCGGTGCCTCCCCACCGACCCACCCCTCAGCATTTTCCTAATCTGATGTAGAAAGTTTGGTGCAGGGGAGCTCAGTGGATAGGCCACACGTGCCGAAGGTAGTTGGCGCAGTGGGTTTTGCTGCTGCAGGGGGTTCGAGCCCTCGCTGCCACGTCGGGGCTCTGCCAGGCTCGGAGGGTGGAACCTGCAGCAAAAGGTGACGGAGGTTCAACGTGCGGCTTCGGGGTGGCGGCGCCGCTCCGGGGGCCGGACACGCCGCGGGAGACTTCGTCCGGTTCTTAAGCTCATTCAAAAACCAGCGTGGGGCTGGGCAGAAAAAGAAATGAAGGTTCTGAGGGAGCAGAAATTTCCACTAGAATTGGGATGAAATCAGCTTTGAGAACGCCGCTGGCAACGGGAAAACAAAATTGCGTGTGTGAGTTCTTTTTTTCCCTCTGGCAGGTTGGCCGAGTCAGATGCCTGCACGCGAGGCGAGCTGCCTGCCCAGAACACCCAAGATTACTACGGGTAAGTGATGTTTTCCCTCATTTTTTTTTTTTCAGTTTCTTTATTATATAATTTGTTGCTGTAAATGCAGGACTTTTCCCCGTTTCCTTTAGATTATGGAACTGTCTCTCCGATTCATTTATCCCGCTGAATACAAAGGTTCAGTTCGTGTTGTTTGTGATAAAGTTAACTCGTATCCTTTAGATCTGAACCTTTCAAACATCCACATGTTCTATATTTTAACTGACGTATGAAGTTTTGAGCTTCGTTTTTCGGGGTTTTTTTCCAACAAGCATTGCAATAAATGTCTCTAAGCTGTTCATAAAATGCTTTTCCCGGCCTCCTGGTGAAGCAGAAATCAAATGCGTTGTTTTACCTCAAAAGAACGGATTTGGGGAACCCTCCACTCAACGTTTTTCCTTAATACTGTGCACAAATGGGTCACTCCGATGCCTGAGGACGCTTATCAATTGGTTCCACGCTCAATTTAATGCTCAAATACATCGTAACTCATTTCCATTTACAAGGCGTAACACAGAGCACGGATTTTCTTTTTTCTTTTTTTTTTTTTTATAGCTATAAATTTTTCCCTTCTCTCCAAAATTTCTCTGTGGTAACTAAACCTGTAGCAAGTTTCTGTCCCTGGCCACTGTTTTTTCTGCACGACCTGGTGGATCGGGAAGGGTGGGAACGGGTGGCCGGGAGCTACTTGAGTTGTTTGAAACCACGGAGCTGCCGACTGCGTGAGCCTCAGTCACCGCTTGCATCTTGGAAAAGATTGCACAAAATCATTAAAAACTCTCACATTTCTATTTTTAGGGTAAAAATGGGCTGAGCTGTTTCAATCTGTTGCAGAGAGGTAAGAGTACATTTTGTTTGGCCACTGAGGAATCTTTTAAGTCTTTTTTTTTTTAAAAAAAAACCCACCTTTTTTATTTAAATGAGCTATTGCAGTAGGAGGTCCTTGGGGGCTTGGCCAGCTCTGGGTGGGAGCACTTGGGGTCACACCGATACAGACACCCCAGACAAGAAACCGCCCTCTGAGCTCAGGGTATGCGGAGCTCAGACTGGACTTTTGGGTGCGCTCATCACAATTACGAGCTCGTTTGTGCAACGCGGATAACACCGAGGTAGATCAAACCTGAACGTGTGTGTCTGGAGGGCTCCAAACACCCGAGGGACACTGGAGCCCGTTGCGTCCGGCTGCTCGGCTCGGCCAGGGCTCTCCTTGGAGTGGGGCTCCTCTCCTGGGAAAGCTGCTGAGACACGGCGGGGTTTTACCGACAGCTCTTGGTGTCACTCCGGAAAGAATGACAATATTATCTGCAAAATATGAGCTAATTACTTAGCACATAACCTACCACCGCAGAAGAAAGCTACTCAAGGGAGGTCTTAACAAGACGAGAGTTAGAGGCCTCCAGCCTCCAGGACTCTGGGATTTGGCCCAGGCTCAAGATATTTCTCTGCAGGAAGCTGTTGTGGCTATAAAAGTGTCTGTCTTCTTAATCATGGGGTTTGTTTGTCTTGTCAAGTCCCAGCTGAGATTTCCCTTTGCAGTTTCTCTAAACATCTGGTCGTTGTAATTTCATTATTATCAACCTTGAAGTAAAAGATCGGGCTCTCCAAGGTTACACCGCTTCTTTGAACGTTATGAAATTATTAAAAATAGTAACTGTGTGTGATTTTGTACTGCCTTCGGCTTCATGCCGTGAGCTTTATAAACACGGGGCTGAGCATATTGCCTCTTAAAAAGAAGAACCGTGATCCCTTCAGAGAGTATGACTGTGGGGTTTAACAGAAACCTCTGCCGGCAGGTTTGTGGTGAAATTTGAAAGTTGCCGACAGGATAACTTCTTGTCGCACGTGGAGATCTGTGACTCCGTTTGCCGGCGGAGCTGCCGGGTCGGTGCAGCGTTTTGTGTAACAAATAACGCGGTTCACCAGTAGCCGCGTCCGTTGCAGCCTGAGCGACGCGGGAGCTGCTTCCGCGCTGGGCCTGGCCCGGTCCGGCTGCTCCTGGGCCCGCAGGAGGGAGCGACGAGCCCGAGAGACCCACCGGAGGGGAGTTCTGCAAACGTTGTGTAAAATGCGTCAGACTGCTCGGGCTTCCAGGCTCCTTCTGGTAACGGCGGGGGCATTTCTGGAAGAGCACCTCTCCACCTCCACATTTCTAACCCCTTTCGCAATCCCATAATACTCGATAGCCCGACCTTGCTGTTGTGGCAGGTTTAAGGTGCCTGTGCCCCGCTCACAGGCGACGTGTGGGGAGATGTTCACGTGGGTGCACCCGCGTGGAGCTCGGCCCCTCTGGCACCCCCCCGGTCCCGGAGCCCCGCGGGGGCCATCGCCCCGCGCCCGCGGCTGACGAAGAACTGCGTTCTCTTCTACTTCTCCTTTCTGGTTCACGTCTCCTCTTACCGCAGAAACGAACGGCTGTGATTTGTTCTTGAGACCCACGGGCTCGTCCTCGCCAGGTGTTTCCAGGCTCTAACAAATTGTCCAACCACTTCCCAGGGGGAGATGGGAAGAGGAAAGCTGGACGTTCCCTGGCTCCTGCTTTTGCCTGCCATTGACTCTTTTTCGTCTCCTGCAGCCTAATTTATCCTCTACAAATCCTCAAAAAAGAAATTGTGGTGTCTCCATTGACTCCAAGGTTGTTGTGGACGGGTCGCTCACTGGAATCGGGATTAATGGCACTGAAAGGCACTAATTGCTCACTGGAATCAGGATTAATGGCACTGAAAGGCACTAATTGCTCACTGGAATCAAGACTCTCCTCTCTCCCAGGCCAGCAGTTGTCCAATAAACCGAACGATGCCCCTACCGTGGCGCCTGAGCTCAGCGGTGTTTAGAGAATAATTCAAGATTCAGATACAGAAATTTTAAAAAGTGCGGTTTTTGCTTGGCTGGAATGTGTCGGGTTACTGGTAAACCCGGGGTTAGCAATCTGTGAGCCGCTCAGTGAGTTGAATTCAGCCTCTCACGGAAAAACAGCGGTGAGTTGTTTCACAATGCAGGATTGACAGTGCACGTTTAAAAGGCGACTGAATTCAATTTACATCAGCATAAAAGGGGATTGAATTTAATTTACGTTGACGCCCTTAACTGGGGCTTTGACTCAACGCAATGGCCTCGGGATTGTGTCCTGTCCCCGTCCCAGGCCTTGCTCTGCCCTCGCCTCTGTGCTGGGGGAAGTTTTTCCTCTGGCTGACCTGACCCTTCCTTGTCCTGGGGGGGGTAGATTTTCCTTTCCCGCCCTCCTCAGAGGTGGATGAATCTGTCTCCGGTGGGCTGCTCTGTTTTGTTGGGCTGGAGTTTTATTTTTGTGTTGCATTTGTTTGTTTGTTTGTTTTTCTTTTCCCCTTTGCTTTAATACTCTCGGCACAATCAAGAGAAGCAAGAAAAGAATCATTGCTCATCTAAATGCAATAGTCTTTACTCAACCAACATTCTCTGTGACGGTTTTGCCCGAGGTTTGCACGTTTTTGCCCGTTTTGTAAAGATTCATTTAAATCGACACAAGGTTTTCATAAACATTAAAAGGATAAAACCCTGGAATTAAACTGTCTACCAAGCCAAACACACCAGAGGGAATTCTTCGTTGCTGTAGTCTTTGACAATGGCATTTAGATTTTTGTTCTTGTGTCCTTGCTCTGGAGGGAGTGTTGGGATGTTTGGAGACGTTGTTTGGATTAGTTACATGACAGGAATGAAAACACGAGCGCGGTGTAAAGGTCCCGATCCCCCCTCCCGAAGAGCTTTTGCAGGACAAATTACGCAAACAAAAGACGGAACTTTTGGTTGCGTAATTCTGAGTTGCTGAGTTCAAGAAGTCGTCGGTGGTCGGGAGACAGACGGGCTGGCAGGCGGCCGCTGCGCAGCGCGGCCGGGGCAGAGAAGAAAATAAATCATTTCTCACTCCAACTGTAGCAATTTCATGTCATTTTATACAAACGTTTTGATATGTGCCTGGTCCGGTTTCTAAGGGCTAATCATTATAATTCAGTCGTTCTGTGGTGCTTTTATACAAAGACTCTCAATAAAAGATGAGGGGCCCAATATTCCACCTCCTCTGACTATATAAAGGACTTTGGTTGAACTCGAGAGCCTACAGTTTATTTTTCCGTCCTACTTGTACTTGAAAGAATTGGCCTAATCGTTGGTAGATCCAGCGTCTAAAGATTGAAAATAAAGAATTTTCACGTTATATCCACCTCGGAAGAATCTGAACCCAACAGCCGAAAAGCGGTTTGTCACCGTATGAGGCCGTGCAGCGTCGGCCGAGGATGAGCTACGCAAAACGGCACAACGCAGGATCAGAGTCGGAACATTTGAAATCCGGGGTCAGTGCCTGGGCTCGCTCCGTGCCACCGGAGGGTTTGGTTTTAGCGCAGCCCCTGTCGCTCCGCGGGTTTTGCCTCGCGATCTCCCCCGGCTGTTCCTGGCTGCTCCCCCGGCACGGGATCTTTTCCATCTCGAGCATCTTTTCTGCAGCTCCCCGGCTCCGGGCTGCCCCGAGGCCGTTCCAGAGCCTCCGGGAGGTTCAGACTCACCTCGGCCTCTCTCTGGTTATGTGGAGGGGGGGCGCTGGCCAAGGCCCCAGGTGTGCGTGACCCCGCTGCCTCCCCGGGGGCACGCGGCGGGAGCCCAGAGCACTAAGGATTCCATCTAACGCCGGCTTCATCCTGAGCAATAACCCGCTCCCCGCTGGGTCAGATTTAAACAGGATTTAAACAGAAATAAACCGCTGCCCCCCCGGGTTGGCACGTTGGCGGGGGGTGGCTCTGCTGCTCCGAGGAGGGAGATCCTCGGTGAATGGTTCGTGGCGTCTCCTGGGAACAGAGTCGCTCGAGCTTATGAAATGCCTTACTCACACTTTTTTAATAGTGGCTTAAAAAAACACTGAATCATGCTTATGTGTGGTAAAACAGGGTTTGAAGTGAAAAGGGAGGGAGGGGGGGAACTGCTGGACAGATGAGGCTGCGTCTGAGGAGGAAAAGACCAGAAAGAGTGATGGATGTGCAAGGAGCAATTAATGAAGGATGAACAGTCCAACTGCACGGAGGATTTGTGGGCAAAAGTAATACACATAAACTTTTTTTTTTTTTTTTTCCCCCCAAGTTATCTTTTTGGATCAGTATGCAGAAGGAAGCCCATCAGACAGGGGGAGAGGGACGTGACTTGGCCCATCGCACCGTTCAAACACCGAGCTACAGCTGCGGAGTATTAAATAACAAAATTCGGGGAGAAGCATCTCTGAGCCGTAGTTTGTTCCCACAAAATACTCAGCCCCCAGCCTGGAGCGACAAAGAGGTTAACAGCCCGCGTCTGTCTAATCCGCCGACAGGGAAAGAAGGCTCGTTCCCTGAAGAAATCTGAGGACGGGGTCAGTTACAGGGGGTTTCTCAGCTCTCCCTGGCGCTCTCCTGCCTTGCTGGAGGAGGGAATTCCTTCCGTAGCTGAGGTGTTTCAGCCCCGGTTAGTGGCTCCGCTGTTGCTGGGTATGTAAAAGTGGGGACGGAGGGGGACAGGGCTGGAAATGCGCTGTCCTCTCCCGGGGCGGGGTTTGGAAATGACGGAGGAAACTCTGCCTGGGAAAAAGCACCGTCCCTCCAAAAAATCAGCGAGAAATAATCGCCTCATTCCGACTGGGGACGGCTTAGCAGAACCCCAGGTGGAATAAAGAGCGGAATCCAGATTTTCCAACCCCCTGGGGCAGCTGTCAGTCTGGAAGGAATCCTCTTTCCGAAGCGATTCCGTGGGGTTCCCGCAGGCGAGGTGCCCCCGGTAGAGCCGGCACCCCCGTCCCGTCCCGCCTGGTTCCTCCCCTCCGCGGTTCTCGCCCTCGGCCCGCCCCTGGCTCTCCCATATCTGACCCTCTCCCGGCAGCTTTTGCTCCGCAGGAATCCAGTCCCGGGCACCGTCCTTCCTCCCGCGCAGCCGACATGGGTAAGAGACGCAGCCCCGCGGCCGAGCGGCGGCCACTGGGCTCCCGAGGGCGGCTGGCCGGGGAGAGACGCGGGCTGGAGTTGGGCCCTTTCCTCCCGCTGTTAGGGCTTCACTGCTCCGAGCTCTCGAAACCCCCCGCGGTTGGAGACAAGTAGCTGTGACGCCGTCGGTAAGAGCCGCTTTCGCCGTCTCTAAGGGACTCTTCCGTCCCTCGGCGCTCCGAGGCTGAAACAAGCACCGGGGTTCGGGGGGGCTGAGGGTGAGCGACGCTCAGCGGGTCACAGAGGACCAGAGGTTTAACTTTTTGGCTTATATTTTTGTGCGGTAGGCCACGCAATCCTTAGGAACTTTCGTTTTTGGATACAGGGGCAGGAAATAGAGGGCACTAACAGAGACGGCGGCGTATTCTGCGTGAGAGTGTCACCGCGGAGGGCGCGAGGGGGACGCTGCCCAAAACAGGGCGAGACTGGAGAGCTCGGTTAAAAAAAAAAAAAAAAACAACAAACCGCCCCCATTGCACAGGCGAAAAGAACGATTCTGGCTCAGCAGAAGTGTGCAGGTTTATCTGCCGAGGATGAAGCTTTCCGCGCGTTTCGAACAGTACGAAGCGAAGAATATGAGTTTTGCTTTTTGCTTTCCAAGTTTCATTTTCTCAGCTCTGGCGGGCTGGGTGCGGCGGCCTGCGGGGGGGTGGAAGTTAAACACCTTGGAGCCCAAGGCGGCCCGAGGGGGGGTGATGGGTCACGGGGCTCTTGCAGGGTGGATCAAGTCTTGGATTGCTCTTCAAAACTGTAGCCGATCGTTGAAGTCTGTTTGCATCCTTTCTCACTCGGAGGGGGACGGGTGTTCCGGAGAGCAGGTGCCTCTTCGGGCTCCGTCGTTCTCCAAGCCCTGGGTCTTGCCGTGTGTGAACTACAGCTGATGCACTAATTTTATTTTTTTTTTTCCCTTCCCATTTGCGTCTTTATTTCAGCAGTTTGGCACAATCAAACCATAAACCAGATTTCATTTTTTATTATGCCGCTCTTTAACCCACGCCTCACCTTAACCTCAGAAAACTTTCCGTTTACGTGGGCCCTGCAGAAAGCCCAGTTTGGCTCAGGTTTATTCCACCCAGCTTTACGTTCTCAAAGAGGTGACTAATTTATTGCCTCATTTCTCCTCACCTCCCTCTCTGAAGAGTTTTAGGCGCCGTCAGCTTGTCTCAGGTGAGCTGCTGTAAAATAGTGCGAATGGAACAGGAGTCTTGCCTGCTCCTCTCCTTTATTTCACGCCGTTAAGCCCAGACTATCAGAGAACGCCTCTTTGTGGTCATAGTGCCTTTAGCACGCTGGTTAGCTAAGTTTAAATAGATTGGACTTTTATTTTTGTAAAAAATAACTACTTGCAGGAGTTTTTCATAAAGCCATCTCCTAAATCTTGCTTTTATCAGGTTTTGGGGTGTTTGCTCTCCTTTGGGGGGATCTGTATTCCCCAGTATTTCTTCGCCCCGAGGAACTCAGCGCTTCTGGAGACCTCACAGCCCTTGAAAAGGCAGAGGGGGGGTCCGGGGGACCTGCCTGGCGGGGGGAAGCACCCGCGGTGCGGAGCCGCAGCGTGAGGTGGCTCCTCCGTGACGGGGACGGACGCACCCAGAGCTCTGACTGAGCCGGGGTCATTCTCTGACCCCGCGCCGTACGGGATTTTACTTGGCGCTGTGGGACAACTTCGTGCCCCAAAAATGAGGGAAACGAAACCTTTTTTTTATTCTTCCCTGCCAGCCGAAAGAGCGCGGGGTCTTTGCCACTGTCCGAGAAGCTCTTTCAACATTTCTGACATCAGGAACTGCCTCCTCTCTGTCTGAAGCCTCGCGAGGGGCTGGAAGGCTGCGGGGCGTCCCCGTCTGCGTTCTGTGGGAAATGGGGGCTTACGCATCTCCGGCTGCTGGAAGTGCAGCAAAATACCCCCGAGCCTCGTCGCCGATTTCACTGAGTTTCCCAGAGCGGCCGGTGGATCGCTGTTGGTGGCTCGTGGAGGATGGGACGCTTGCCTCTGGTCCCCTGACCCTCCTGTTCCCCGCAAAGAGGAACAGAACAGAGGGAAAGGGGTGAAAAAATACGGAGCAAAAGGAAATTGGACTGGATTCCTCAGTTCCCTTTGCTCTTCACTGGGAGAAGCGCTGTAGACAAGGGTAGCAAAAGGAACTGTGGCACTTCCATCAGCTCTTGGGGTGTACGTACAAATGCGGTCGCAGGAGTAGGGAGGGACCAGGGTTATTGTCACCTCACTTGTGCAAGGAGGCAAACTGCACGGCGAGGCGGCTGAAGCCGAGTGTCCTTCCTGTTAAACCGACACCTGAGCCAGGGGCAGTGGAAAAATGTCCTTTGGTTTAGAAAGACAGGGAGGGTGGGAAGCCACCTGTAAGGGGATTTGTCTGTAAAGGTGCAAGAGCCACCCCAGACGTGGAAAAAATCTCGATGCTTTTGTCCCGGCTGGAGTTTGCGAACCCCGTGTGTGTGTGTGTGTGTGTGTGTGTGTGTGCGCGATCGTGTCACTCGGTCGGCTGCCGGGTTAGCGGGGGCTCTGGAACGTAACCAGTAACACGGACAGGTTGAACCATGCACTGTTAACATCGCAGTGTAAATAGTATTGTTAATACTTCGCTACAAGATGGTACACGTCGCAGTTTCGTGACAAAACCCTTCTTTTGCCTTCACAAAAGAGCTTGGCATTGCGTAACGTGGGAGAGCTTGCGTCGTCCGCAGATCTCTTCGGGCGGTTGGAGACAATGGTGCGGAACGCAAGAGTGTTTGAACAGGATCAGAGGGATAAGGGGAAAAAAAAAAAAAACAACCCAACGTGTAGGGGAAGGAGGAAGAGAAAGCGTTCATCATCTCGCTGTGTGTTTTCTCTGGAAAACAATTTGGCACAAATAATCGTTTTCTCAAAGTAATCTGCAGAAAACTGCATTTGCAATGCTAATTAAGCTGTGGTCTAATGCATGCCGAGTTCCTGCTAATTTAGGGGATTGAGAAAATTGGAATAAAGTTTAAATTACGGCTTAGACATAAACGGAACAAAGCAAACTTTATATTTTGTGTTTCCGGATAAAAATATTTCACAAAGGACGTGAAATTAAACCTAAAGCGCTAAGTGACTCTTTTTGAGACGCTCCTGGTGATGAAGTCACGAGGGGATTGCCGGGAGCATTTCGCCGCCCGAGGAAGGCTCCGCGGTTCAGCGGGCACCGCGGCCGCCGCTGCCTCTGGATCCGAAATCTTAGATCCGAGGCCTTCTGAAATACACTTTTGCCCTAAATTTTATCTTTTTAAATGTCAGAGAACTGGAAGTAATTAGCTGGTTTGCTCATTTTTAGTGCAGACACTTGGGGTGGGGGGGGAGGCAGCTACACACGATGGTTTTGCTTCTGTCAGCACGTGTTTCGCTCCACGTCGTCTTGAAGAAACACGCTGGCGTCCCGCTGCAGAGCGCTCCCGTGCTTCTGGGTTTTAAACGTTTAAACTGGGTTTCAAACTCATTCTGGTTGCACCGGGACACGGAGCAGAAGCTCCCGGCATCGCGCTCAGCAGGCCCGTGGCTCCCCGACTGTCGGAAAATCGAGATTTCCGGTGTCAGTTCAGCCCATAAACTTGCAACATGCTGCCACTGCCCCTTGGGGCGGTGTTTCGGGGTAATATTCCCATAATTCTAGCTGACACCTTAGCGCCGCAGCCCGGAGCCCGTCCGCTCTGTTGGCCGTGTTGGCGTGGCGATGGCTGCGTGTGAGGCTGCTCTAACACGGGTTTTGCCGACGTGGTGGTTGGGGTCCGGGCTGGAGCGGAGGGAGCGAAGCCGCTTCGAGAGGGGACCCGCGGAGGGTGGAACCGCCACGTGTCAGCACGGAGCTGGCGCTCTGCTCCCGGAGGCTCACGCTCCGAGATCTGGAGGACCCTGATAGAGGAGCCCTGCCTTGCCAGGCGGAGGGGCTGGAGATAACAACTGCTGCGGCTGCTGCCCCCCAGACGTGGAGGGTTTGTGCCCGGAGCCGCCCGGACGCTCCGGCTGGTTTTGCCTCTCGGGGCAGAAGCGCCGCTCGCTCTCCTGTCCCGGTAAATCCGCGCGTTCCTGCTGGCACAGAGCGCGGGACGGGGTCCTCCTGCCCCCATCGGGCCCCTCTTCTCCGGGGACACGGAGATTTCCTTTCTGGCTCCCTAAAACGAGAGTTTCCCCACTCAGTCGTCTGGTTTGTCGAGGTGCTGAGCCAGGGACGCCCGGCCCCGGAGCCGTGGTGTCGGAGCAGAGGTCAGAGCGGGTCCATCACCCCCTGCGGCTCACCTGCAGCATCACCCCTCACCCGGGCTGTAAATCCTCACACCCAGGCACTTCTCCAGCATTTGTACGCAGAGAAAGGCTGGAGGCCTTCCAGTAATAATAAAATGGGTTGTTCAAATTGGGCAATCGGTCTACTCACGCATCTGGCAGTGATTCAGCAGATCTCCGCGAAACGTTTAAAATGTTTTCTTAAATCCCAGCCCCTTGTCGTTCGTGAGCGTGCTTTCAGACGCGGAGGCTGAACGCCTTGGAACGCCGGCCCAAATCTCCCATTATTTTTGAGTGTCGTGTTGCGCGTATTCTCAGGAACTCGGGTAACCTCAGCGCTGGAGTCAGCGAGACGTGCAGGGGCTTAAAAGTCGGGTCTCGGATTTGTCAGTCCCTGAATGCAAAACCAGCGTCCTCTTAGAGTTACCCTTTGGAATAATTCAGCAATTAAAGGAACTTTGTTTTGTTTGTTTGTTTGTTTTTTTCCCTCCAATCAGCAAAATGCGGCGCATGTGGTCCAGGATATGCAACGCCTCTGGACGCCATGAAAGGCAAGTGCTGGGGCAGATCTAAATCCAGGCCAGCGGTAAGGAATTGTTTCGGATTAGGCTCAGACTAGGCAGGTGCCTTCCAGAGTGGCTCGTTCACTACCAAGGCCGAGGGGACGTTCGCTACCAGGAGTGAGCCCGCTCGGGCAGGGCTCGGGCTCGGGGTGTCGGCGGCCGCTCCACAAACCCTTCGGCTTCTCTACGCCACAGGACAAAGCTCTCAGAATATCGGCAGCAAGTGTTTAACCTAAAAAAAAAAATAGAGTTTCCTTGGTGGGGAGCTTTATAGATGCAGTCTGGTGAAAACACGCGAGTGTCGAGGGCAAGGGGAGTGGGGGGGGCTTGGAGCCGCTGCCCGGAGGTTCTGCTCTGCTCCCCCCGGCACCGCTGGGCTAAACCCTGATCCGTGCTCAGGCCCCCGAGGCCTTTTGGTGTCACTTTTAGTAGTGTCGGAACTTCAGTCCTGCGATATCTTTTTCAAGCCTCACTTTTACCGATTGCAGTCAGCGGGGTTTTGGCGTTTGTGGACCGAAACCCTGGTGCTGGCAGCAGGAGCCGTCCCGCGTGTGCCCGGGGGAGGGAGAGGCCTGCGGGGTCTCGCAGGCGGGAGGGGGCTCTTTCGGGGGGCCCCGCACCTCGTCAAGCACCTCCTGGTGATGTCGGGCTGCCCCGGCTGGGCGCTGCCTGTGCGCCTCGGGAGAGGGAAACCCGGGGTTCAGCTTCCCGGGAGGAGATTGTGTACGTGCCCTGTATCTACAGAAACACCGGGATCGAGAAGCCCGACTACCTGGCCACCGTGGACGTGGACCCCGGCTCCCCGCGCTACTGCCAGGTACCCGGGGCACGCGGGGGCTTGTGCTGAGAGCCGCGCAGATCCTCTGCTGGTTTTCTCACTGGGTTTCTCAAAGCTTCACATTTGTCGCGTTCGTCTCAAGGCGCTTCGGGAGGATTTTTGTGTTTGGTGGTTTTTTCACTGTTCTTTCTGTGACGCGATTTACGCTGGGGCCGAGCGCGGGCGCTGGGTGACGTTCCCTCAGGGTGTGTCCGTAGCGTAGACAGTGTCTAACGCAGGATGTCCGACACCCTGGCAAGTTCTACACATTAGACGTTACAAATGCGATCCATTTACCCCCTAAATGGGGAGCTGAGGGTGGGCAGCTCCCAGTACACCACTGGTGAGACTGGCCAGAAGCCGCTCCGTTTGTTCCTGCCCCTCGCACGCGCTAAACCGCGTTCCAGCGCGGTGCCTGTGTGACTCCAGTTACTGAAGATACTTTGGACTCTGATCTCCGGGGGTTTAAGGACCAGCGAGTCAGGTTTAACAACACAGATTTTCGTAATTTGTCTTTTTTTTTTTTAATAGAGACTGCTTAGGGTTTTATTGTGGCAAGCGGTAGAAACAAATCTCCTAAAACTCTGATAAAACTTAGCTGTAATCCTCTGACTCCTCTCAGTTACATAATGGAAAAGTAAAAATCAGAAGCAAGAATGCAAATTAACTACAAGTCGCTACAGTCAGGCCCGGTTCTAAGTCAGAGACTTGCAGCACGTGGGCGAGGGAGGGTTTTTTCTGTTGTGTTTTCCGTATCGTTACCGAATGTCTCCTTGATTAGCCGGAGTCTGTTAAAGATTTTTATTAATTTAATAACGGGCAGCACCGGTCCAACTTTCTTCTCCCACTTTACAGCCACAGCTCTGCATCTCTCCGCCTGAATCTGCTTCCTGAATAACAAGTAGCAGTTTCCTTCTGCTCTTTATTAATTTATGCTTTGACATAAAGACCCGTTTCTTTGCCTAAGGGGAAAAACTATCCCCGGCTGAATCTTAAGTCTGCCTGTGCCCCGGCAGGTGATCCATCGCCTGCCCGTGCCGAACCTTAAGGACGAGCTCCACCACTCGGGGTGGAACGCCTGTAGCAGCTGCTTTGGGGATGCCACAAAGAGAAGAAATCGCCTGATTCTACCAAGCCTGATCTCTTCTCGAATTTACGTGGTGGATGTGGGAACGGACTCGCGGGCTCCTAGGATCCATAAGGTACGCTTAGATGACTTTAAACTCTGCTTTTAGGTCTTATATTTTGACCAAGAGACGGTGGATTCCGACTTAGAATGGGAGAGCCGGAAGAGTTACGGAAACTACTGTCGAACCTTGCGGGAGTTTCGAAGCTCCCACCGTTTTTTCAATAAACACACAAAAATCTTGCACTAAGGGAACACCAGTAAATGCGGTGGCAAACACTGAGAAATTAGGAAGCTCCAAAGTTCGACCTGCCTCTGCAATATGAATTTCAAAGTAGTTGCACGCTGTGCTGTTGTTTTTGACTACAAAACCGGGTCCGAACGCCTGCAGCGAGGAGGCAAACTCCTGCCTGACTCACTGAGCCGAGCTTATGTCGACGGGATGGTTTTGAGCCATGAGTTGGATTTGGTTGGATTTTCACTGAGCAAAACCAGATCTCTTCCGTCACGGACACCTTCCCTTTGATTCGTGATCCTTGGCTCCTAAAGCTGTGATGTGTGGGGTTTTTAACAGAAAAAGCTAAAAAAATGTTTTAATATGGGGAAATTAAACATTTTTTTTTTTAAATCTCTTCTTCACAGAAACAGTTGGCATTTTCCCAAAATAAAACTTCCAGTGCAACAGAAATCTTCCACCGCACCTCCGCCGTTCCCACCCCTTCCTCACTCTTTCAGACCTGGTCCCTGGGACTCGCTGGAGATCTCAGTGAAGGTGACGGTGACTCCGTGTTCCCCCCTTTCAGATCGTTGAGCCAGTGGAGTTGTTCTGGAAGGGGAACGTGGCTAATCCTCACACCTCGCACTGTCTGGGCAGTGGTGACATCTTGATCAGCTGTTTGGGCGACCCTTCTGGCAATGGAAAAGGTATTCATCCCCTAGATTTTATTTTTTTTTCCCCTCTGTTTGTGGTATATCACGCTCCCAAAGTACCGGCTGCAAAGCTGGGAGGATTTTGAAGCGCTCCCAGTCCCTTGTGCCCGGGCCCGTTCCAGCAGTGGTTTGGTGAACAGACGCCCCCGTGACCAGGGAGCCGGCTCAGACCCGCTGGGGAGGAACCTCTGTGGGTCTGCGGACGAGTTCAGCTTCCACGCCTCGGTCTGCCACGTGGATCGCTAAAGGCGGCCGGCTCTGGGGGTTTAACACGGGCAGGAAACCCACCGACGTCTCGCTCGGGTCCCTTCAGCGGGGAGCGGGGGAGGATTGTCCCCCACACAACCCCTGTCGCCTCAGCGCTTGTGACTCGGGCACAAAAGGGTCCGTTGCCGACCTCAGTCCTCTGTCTCGCTGCCTGAGGAAAACGAAACCTTCCGAGCTCTTCTAGATTGCATTTCCTCTTAAAGCTCTTGAAGGATTCTAGTGTGTAAGTTTTGCTGCCTGTTCAGGTGTGAACCACCTGACATCTAAAGCGAGATGCGAGCTAGCAGGAGGAATAGACTTGGGATGGTGAGTGGTTAACCCTGCTGCTCTTCACGGGGGTTTTCTCTCCCGGATCGTGGTAAACACATCCTGGAACAGATGCATATTGTGTACGTAATTCAAGGATACTGGTGGCAAGTAAATTAAACCAGAGATGACTCCCCAGGATCTTCTCTAAGATATCCCTTAATCGAAACGTGCTCTAGGAGGGCTAATGGATCGATTGGGCTGTCTTGAGCAGGAATAGAGCAAACTAAAGCTTAAAAAATTCATTCAAATGTGATAAAGTTCTTTAAAAATCCGGCTTTTATTTGCTTTAGCCCACAAAAGCAAAACCAACAGCATCACAAAGTTTTCCTCGGGCATAGGGTTGCTTTTTACACGCTATTTGGCAAGTAGACATTGAAATATTAATATTTATCTGATTTGAAGCCGTGAATCTGTGTGAATGTCTTCAAACGATTTTATCTGGGTTTGATGCCAGGTGGCTTTATTCTGCTGGACGGAGAGACCTTTGAAGTGAAAGGGAACTGGGAGAATGGGGAAAAGGTTCCTCCCCTGGGTTACGACTTCTGGTACCAGCCGCGACACAACGTCCTGATGAGCACCGAGTGGGGAGCCCCCAAAGCCTTGGCAGACGGGTTTAACCCCGCTGACGTAGAGAGAGGTGAGGGCGCCTTTGGTTAAACGCTCACAAAAGGAGAAGCGATTCTTTGCTCAAGTCCCTTCTGTGCTTGTTCCTGGTCCCTCAGGGCTTTACGGCCGCCGCATTAACGTGTGGGACTGGAGCTCCCACACCTACGTTCAGGCCATTGACCTGGGGAAGGGCTCCGTCCCCCTGGAGATCCGCTTCCTCCACAGCCCCGACGCCGCAGAGGGGTTCGTTGCGTGTGGCCTGAGCAGCGAGGTGCATCGGTTCTACAAGACGGAGGTGAGCCAGGAAAGCTGGGGCTGATGCGGAGGCTCGGGCGTTGCTGTTTCGGAAGTCCGCTGGTCTCCTAGGAAATAGCAGAATTCGGATTAAAAAAAAATACGGCTCCTAACGGCAGTCTGATCCCAGCCCAGCTACACCGCGGCGCGGGCCCAGCCAACGTCCTCGCGCCGGGCCGGTGCGGTGCGGGCCACTGCAGCGGGGTGGCTGGTGGCCCGAGGGAGCAGAGTGGGGACGTGCCGGCTGCAGCCCGCGCCCCCCGCTCCGCAGCGGCTTGTCGATCAATTCAATCCCCGTTCCTGAGGGGTGGCAGCGCCGCAGAGCGGGGGTCTGGCCCACAGCAGTTGGTCTGGTGGGCGCTTGCCCTGAGGAAGGGGCCGTGGCCATGGCTCGGTGGCTCGTTCCCAGGGCTGTGGGCCACCCCGGCGGCCTCAGGGGGCTGGAGCTGAGCAGGTGTGAAACCTCCCCGGCCTGCGGCCTCCGCTCCCGGCCTTGGGCCGCCCTGGGAAGGCCTGAAGGCAGCGGAGGGAGGGAGGGACGCGATGGGGGTGGCCGTTCCCGAGGCAGGACGGGCTGCAGGAGGTTGGCAGCCCTTAGTGCTGGCCCGGCCGGGCCGGGTGTCGTGGCCACCATTGCCACGTTCTCCCTGGTGGCAGTTTCCATCCCCGCCCCGCGGTAACACGTGTCCCCCCTGTTCAAGAAACAGCATTTGCTTCTCCTCCCTCTGCCGCGCGGCGCCGAGCCCCCCGGCCCCGCCGAGGCCGTGACCGCACCGTGTTCTCTCCCCGCAGAGAGGAGACTGGGCGGCAGAGAAGGTGATCGAGGTGCCCAGCAAGAAGGTGCAAGGATGGCTCCTCCCGGACATGCCTGGTCAGTGGGAGCCCGGCTGGGACAGAAACGGGGTGTTGTCCTCTTCGCTTCCCTGGGACCGGGTGGGGGTTTGCGAAGGCTTATCTGTAAACGGCAAACACTCCCCTCGTAAAATACTCGATTCCTGCTTGGACCCTTGGTATAACACGCCGGAGGTAACGCAATTACCCTCGTTTATGAGGCACCAGGCAGGAGGTTGCCAGACCTCCGCTCCCACACTGCGCGATGCCCGAGGGCGGCTTCTCTAGGAGAATACCTGGAGTTTGGGCCTTTCAGCGTGAGCTGCAGCGTTCCGGAGCGGTGCTGGGAACGCTGGGAGAGCCTGAGCCTCCTTTCAGTAGGCACCGAGTTTCCAGGGATGACTCTGATTTTTCAGTCCATATTTTCTGAGGCTACTACAACAAGAATTTTGAAAGAGAACAGGCTCGTGGTGTGGTTTCTTGCCGGTCCTGTCCGTTTCCTGACTTTGCCACTGAATATTTTCTTGAAGGTCTCATCACCGACATCCTCATCTCGCTGGACGACAGGTTCCTGTTCTTCAGCAACTGGCTGCACGGCGACATCCGCCAGTACGACATCTCCGACCCGCGGCGGCCCCGGCTGGTGGGGCAGGTGAGGCGGCAGCTCCCGGCTGCGCCAGGGGCAGGACGGGCCACCTGCTCCCTTCTCTTTTAAAAGGAGAAAAAGACGATTTGATTTTGCTTGAGAATCGTCACCGTGTTGCTTTCGTGTCCCTTCGGCGGCTGAGGCCGTCCTCACGCACTCCCTTGGTTCCAGGTGTTCCTGGGAGGCAGCATCACGGCCGGGGGGGCTGTGACTGTGCTGGAAGACAAGGAGCTGCAGAGTCAGCCGGAGCCCTTTGTGATCCAGGTGAGCGCGTGGTCAGGGCTCTGCCGACTGTGACCCGCCGGGGAACGTCCCCCCGCCGAGGGGACGCGCACGGAGCCGCTCTGCATCTCGGCTCTTGTCAGCCTGGCCTGGAGGGAGTAAATCCTGCTCAGTTCCTGGGTCCGGGGGGAACTGGCCGCGCTGCCCAGCCGTGCCGCAGCCGGTGTCCTTACGCCTGCCCCGCGGGTGGCTTCGGGCTGGCGCAAGGCGCTGCCACCGCCGCCCCCGAGGAGCCTCCGGCAGCCGATGGGCGAAGCTCCGAACCAGCTCGCTCTGCTGGGGGGGGCGATTAGTCCTATGGCGCCTGGCGTCGTGAGAGAGAAATGAGGGAGCGTTAATTGCCTCTGGTCATTAACAACATGCATTAACGTTATCACCACCGAGGCAGCCACCGGCGGAAAGTCTCGGGATGTGCAAGAGCTGAGTAAGGTGGCTGCGACCTGTTGCCCACCGCGGGAGGTTCCGGGGACTCCTCTTCCTCACGCTGCGGCCGTGACCCGGCTGCGGCACCCACACGCGCTCTGCACCGTGCTCACCGCCTGCCTCCTCCTTGAGTTTGGAGCTTCCATCCCGGCAGGGCAGCCTGCACCCTTCCCCCTTGCCTACCTTACTCCTTCTGCGAATGAAGCGGAACTCGGGGCGGTGGCTTTGGGGCCCCCTGTTCGGAAGGAACAAACTCCCACCCACAACTGCTCCCTCTCCGCAGGGTTTCAGAGCGCTGGCTGCTCCCCGGAGCAGCAGAACCGCCGTGCTGTTGTTTCTCCTCGCTGTTGCATTTCTTTACTTCAGGCTCCGTGGCGGCTTGGCCTGAGCAGCTCTTTATTCTCTGCTCCAATTCCAGGGGAAGAGGGTGCCGGGCGGACCCCAGATGATCCAGCTGAGTTTGGATGGGAAGAGGTTGTACGTCACCACCTCTCTCTACAGCGGATGGGACAAGCAGTTCTACCCAGAGCTCATCAAGTAAGGAAGCTTTGCGAAACGGGGACGACCGTCGAGCCCACGGCCGAGATTTCCTTCCAGCAGCGCTCAGCCGGGACCGCGGGGACGCGGAGTTCCCAATCCCGTGACTTTTCTGCACAGGCCACCGGCCCAGGGCTTGACCCTGCTGGCCACAATCCTTGGCCCCGCAACAGGCGCGCAGACGTTGGGGTCTGCACTCGCTCCTTGTTGAAATCATCGCCCGTTTGGAAGCGGATGGGGATGGGAAGAGACGAGTCGATGTGACCCGGGCTCCTGGAGGCCGCAGGACTCGGAACGGCCTCTGAGGCGGCAGCACAGACTCTCCAGTTCGGGCGTTACGGAGAGGCTGCTGCTCCGGACGGCCACGGGAGGGCACGGTGCAGCTTCCCTCTCCCTTTGGAAGGAGCAACAGCCACTGCTTGTCTCTCGCTCCTTGCTGATTCGAGGTGGCGGGTTTAACTGAGCCAGCGTAACTCACCTTCCGACCTGCCGAGGCCCCTTTCGAGTCTGGGATTCTTCCCGTTTTAGACGAAACGAAGAACAAAGCAAACGTGGAAGGGGGAGCGGGTGGATCCTTGCCCAATGCCTGTTTTCTTGTCTCTCTTTCAGGGAAGGCTCCGTTATGCTGCAGATCGATGTGGATACTGAACGAGGTGGATTGAAGGCGAATAAAAACTTCCTGGTGGATTTTGGGAAGGAGCCTGGTGGGCCTGTGCTGGCTCACGAGATCCGTTACCCCGGTGGAGACTGTACCTCCGATATCTGGATGTAATTGCTGCCTGGAGCCCTTTTCTGTTGTCTTTTTTTTTTTTTTTCCTCCTTTCAGTCTTTTTTTCTCTTTCTCCCTCTCTCTCCTCCCTACTCTCCACTTCTCTTTTATGGAGGTGAGTCGGGTCAGCTGGAACTTTGTCCCCCATCTGAATTTCACTTCCATCAGGGTGAGCCGCAGGAGCTCCCCTTTCCTCTCATTCTGAAGCGGCCAAGTGAATCCCTCCGAGACACGACACACATCCTCTCCTCCGCGCCTTCCCCCTTCACAAGGTCCTGTGTAACCCCCGCTGACTGCTTCAAGGCCAAGGTCACCGGCCTTTAAGGGCTCTTTGCCTCCTTCGGTGCCGCTTTGCCTCCCTGTTTGCCTTGGGGCTGTTTGCTGGTGGAGAAGCTGTTCCTAAACAACCCCGTGCGAAGGACACGGCCGCGGGCCTGGCCCAGAGCGTCCTGCCCCCGCAGAGCTTCGCCTGCTCATAAAGTAATCCGTGCTTTACAGCAGACACAGCATAAAAATCATGTGCATCTAATCTGAAGCCACATGTTTCTGGAGCTGGGTTATATTTTAACGTTTGTGCACTTATAAAAAAATCAACAATAAAGTCAAATCGGGTGGAGCTGCACTTCTTTTTTTTTTTTTTTTTTTTTT
>NW_020799134.1:1616331-1628976 GCF_003259725.1 Athene cunicularia | reverse complement strand
TCACAGCCCCGGGCACGCGGGGGCTCCCCCCACACGGTGCCCAGGGCAGGGGGGCTGTTCAGCTCAGCTCAGGCCGAGCCATGTCTTTGTAGCCTCCTGTGCCACAGCTCCCCCAGGAAGGGAAAAGGACACCCCCCCCCCAGCAGGCAAAGACCAAGGGGCCACCAGAGAGCATCCCAAGCCATGCTGGATGGGTAGAGAAGCCCCGAGAGTGAGGGTGCAGCTCCGTGGCTCCGTTTCCTCCTCCGTGCCCCCAGGGTGGGGGGACAAGACTCATCTCCCAGGCCCACAGCCCCCCCAGCCCCCCCCTTTACATCTTTCTTCAGCGATGCCTTTGACTCTGCATCCAGGTCGCCCGGGGCAGAAGCAGAGGCCTTCTCTCTCTCCCCAGGGAGCTCCATTTTGGTGGCCTTGGCCTCGCCGCCTTCGCTCATCTTGAAGGAGGAGGTGCTGTCGTTGTCCTGGAAGCCGTCGGCCATGCTGTTGGAGCTCAGCCACGAGGCCACTTTGTTCTTGGAGGTCTCCTCGGACACCGGCAGCTTGCAGGAGGCCGCCGCCGCCTCGTCGTGGCTGATGGGCCGGGTGAGGCCCGAGTCCTTGGAAGCCGTCTCCGAGAGCCCGTTCTCCTTCTGGCCCCGGGTCTGCCGACGCGTGGCATAGCTGCGCCACACCGAGCTGGTGCTGAAGTCCTCATCCTTGCAGAAGTTGTCATCGGAGCTGTCCTCGTTGGACTCCTCCTGCTCCTCGGTGCCTGTGTTCTCCTCCTCCTCGTCCTTGAGGTCCACGCCGCTGCTGTCAGAGGAGCACTTGGCGTCGCTCTCGTAGCCCTCCTTGAAGTTCTCCACGCTCTCGATGTGATCCAGGTTTGCAAAATATTCGTCGCCCATCTCCAGCCCCTCTTTGTCGGCGAAGTCATCTGTGAGGATCTTCCCTGGCGGTGGGGAACAGAACACGAAGTCTGAGTTTTCCAGGGACGACACTCCTGCCCCACAGGTCTGACCCTCCCCAGAGGAGCACACAGCACTGACGGTGCCTTGTCCCGAGGCCGGGCTGGGGAAGGACAACGTGTCACCCCCATCCTCGAGGTGACAACAATCTGAAGCCTGGGGCTGATCTAGAACGGGGCCCTCGCTAACATCCAGGCTCCCGCCGAGGAAATCTCGGAGCAGCAGCTCCACCAGGGCAGCTGCTGCTCCTCCGAGGGGCTGGGGGTGAGGCCGCAGCTCAGGGCAAGAGCCCCGGAGCAGCCCCAGAGCTCCGGCAAGGCCTGTGGCTCGTTTCGTGCCAGAGACAACGCAACGGCCCTGCGCAACTTCTGCATTTCACCGCGGCCCGGCGGTGGGTCCAGGGCAGCAGGAAACGGGTCGGTGTCGCTTCACCCCCGCGGCGAGCCCTGGCGCTTCTCCTGCCGCCGGCGCCGCGGGTCTCTTGCGGCCTCGTGTTTCGGAGTTGGGCAAGGGAGGGGCATCCAGCAGCGAAGCAGAGTGCTGCAAGCTTGTCGGCTTGAAATTTTTTGCTTTCCTGGCCCCTTAATGAGCACGGGAAGAGCTGCACAGCCGTTCTGCTGGGTTTTGCCATAAACAAAGCCTAGCTCTCAGGCCTGACACAACCAGATCTTTCCAAATACTTACTCCCCCCCTCCCTACCCAAAACAAAGCAGATTCCCATCTGCATATGCATGACCCCGGGAAGGGCACTGCCTCAACGGAGGCTTTTCTTTCAAAACTAAGAGGATTCTACCTGCTCGCTCAGCAGGGCGAGAGCCTACCTGCGTAGATGCAGACAAAGGAGCCTTTAGCAATATCGTCGAGGCAGCGAATGCCCCAGCCTTTGTTCTGTGTCTTGAATAACTGCAGTCGGACCTGGAGCCCGTGCTGCACCAAGCGATTGGTGCACATGTTGATGTTGCACTTGCACCTCTTGTTACACTCGTAAACTCTGAAAGAGAGGAGAGCAGTGAGACCCTCCTGGATAAAGCAACGTGCCCGGACTTGGTGGTGTACCAGAAATCCCAGGATCACTCAGGCTGGAAAAGCCCCTCGGGATCAGCGAGTCCAACCCTCAGCCCAACTCTACAAAGTTCTCCCCTACCCCGCATCCCCCCACAGCTCATCCCAACGGCCCTGAAACCCCCCCAGGGATGGGGACACCCCCCCTCCGCTCTCCGACCACTCTTTGGTGAAACATTTTCTCCTCCTGCCCAGCCTGACCCTCCCCTGGGGCAGTTTCCAGCCGTTCCCTCTTGTCCTGTCCCTGATCCCCTGGGAGCAGAGCCCAGCCCCGGCCTCTCTGAAATGTCCTGTGATGCAAAATGAAGTGATGCAAAACGAAGTGACGCAACGGGACTCGCAGTGACCTAAATAAAGCCCAGCAGAGCAGGGGGAGTGGTCGCCAGGTACTACAGCATCACCCAGAGGAACCAGGTCCCACATTTGCAGACGCATCAGGAACAGGGGCAGGTGTTCAGTGCCTGCACTCAGCCCCGGGAGGTGCTGCCTGCCTGACGGCCCCGCAGGCCGAGTTCCCAGGCTGGGATGCGTGAGGCGAGGCGAGGCCACAGCGCTACTCACCCCGTCGGGAGACATTCCTCCAGCCTTTTGTGCTGGTATCCCGAGTTGGGGTTGATCTGCCCACCTGGGGTGCAGCCAGTCGCTTGGACCGTCAGCTGGTGACAGGCACATTTCGATCTAGGGAGACACAGAAAAACCCAGCCGGGCCCCAGCAGTTAGTTCTACACACCAGTTTTGCAGAAAGGAAGAGAAATCACCTCTTTCTGCGCCCGTAGATGCGGGGGACAGGCACAGGGGGCTCGGCCTGCAGCCGGCCAGAGGTGCCTGGGTGCTGCCCCCCACCCTGCAGGCCCCGCGACAGGCAGAGGGGTCACCTACTTGTCTCTGCAGCCGTCTTTGCAGTCGCAGCCCACGAGGAACTCCCAGCTGGTGTTGATGTACACCCCCTTGCCGGGGATCCTCTCCTTGCTGTAGGCCACCTGCGGCGGCGGCGTGCTGTCGATCTCGTTGACGCAGGACAGCGGGACGTCCTCCCTGCCCTTGGTGATGTCCACGATGTAGTAGTAAGGTTTGTAGGGTTGGAATTTGCGATCCACCAGCACGTAGGGATCCAGGCAGAACATTTCCAGGAAAAGGAAGTCGCAGTCCGTCTCGAAGAGGTAGCGCTCGATCTCGGGCATGGTCCGCAGGCACAGCCCGCACGGCGTCTTGTAGAGGACGTGGAAGCCCATCTTGCGGTTGACCCGCCGGCGCGCCGTCATCCGCCGGAAGTCGTAGAGCAGCGGGACGAGCAGGGGGTTCTTGCTGCGGTACTGGTCGCTGCGGATGGGGCGCACGCGGGACAGGCAGGTGTAGCTGCAGACGTGAGGAAGGTAGAAGAGCTTCTCCAGAGGGGCTCGGTACGAGGGCTCGTTGGGCACGCGGTCCATCATCCCGTGGAAGCCCGGCGCCGGGCCGCTGCTGGCCTGGCTGCCGGAGAGCCTGGGGCAGGAGAAGGGGATCACCGAGTGCCACGAGGGGGTTTTAGGTGCTAAACTCCTACCAGCAGCACAGGACACCAAACCCACCCCTCAGTCAGAACCAGGGAAGCAAAACCAAGCACAAACTGGTTGGGGAAATGACTCCACGGCACGTTTGGAGAGCACAAGGGCACCGCTGCGGAAAAGTCCCCTGCGGATTCACAGTAAGAGCAGCCTCCCCCAACCCTAGACAGCTCCTAGAAAGAGGAGTCCTAAAATTAAGCGGGTTTTGGCCAGGGTCCCAGTGGGGAAAGTTCTGGCCAGAACCGATAAGGGACCCTCCAAGCTCAACCCAACTAACAAACCGTTGTCTGGGAGGAAGAACGAGGGAAGACAAAACGCTCAGGGCTGGACAAGCTGGCAAATAAATAAACCCGAACCGAAGCAGCCCTGGATCTGCAGCAGCATCCCAAACCCTCCCGGGGACACGGGGACTGGCCGGGAGCACCGAGGGCCTTTGCTCACCGGTGCTGCTGGGACGGGCCGCTCCTTCCCGGCGCGTCGCTTAGGACGGGCGACGACGGCGACGACTGCCCAGAGCCCACGGAGCCGGGGCGGAAGGACGTGCTTTTCTTGGCCACTTGCTTTCTCGATTGGGCCAGCTGACTGTCGAAGCATCTGCAGGGGGAAGAGAAGGGGAGATTTGCGAGGGGCAGACGCTCGCCCAGCGGGCAGGATTTGGGCAGGCAGGGGCAGTCAGAGTGACGCTCCCCACAAAGCCAGTGCCCCATCCGAGCGAACCCTTTTTCCTAACGAGTGTGGAAATCAGCCCATTTCTGACTACCTGTGCTACAGCGACCCCGACCAAACGCCAGAACTCGGTTAGGTTTAAAAGTAACTTCTGACACGCTGCTATTTATTTGGAAATGAGGCACGAGGGTGAGAGGGAGTGTAACGAGGGTGTCCGAGGCCTCCATTTCGGGAGGCGGACAAACCAGTACACGAAGAAAGCCCTGGAGCAGCAGAAACAAGAGTCTGCAGAGGCTCGGTCAGCGAAACAGCACCGAGCAGTGGGAGGAACAAGAAATCCAGAGGATTTTTGTCTGCAACAAGATAAGGGCGTACACAGGCATGTGATAACGCCCCTGATGAACGGGGTGCCAGGGGCTCCCAAACACCCCTGCAGCCCGACGAACAACAGCGGGAAGGTGGGAGGCACCTGGAAGACACTAACCCTCACCCCCTGAGAAAACAACAGCAGAGGTTTTTCATCCATTTATCCCGATTAAACAGAAAAACACCCCAAACCAGCCACTGGTTTTCCCACAGGTGGAAGAACGTAGTTAGCGTTATGAGGGCAGAAAGGGAGGAGACGGGGAGAGCAGGAGGCGGCGACCGTTTCTGCAAACATCTGCCTTAAAAGCAAGGTGTTAACACACGTTTCAAAATTCAGAAGCAAGAGGAAAAAGGCTTGTCAAAGGGCTTTGAACGGTGAGAAACGGCTGGCAGCAGCTGCCTGGCACTGTAGAAAAACTTGAAAGTGAGGCTAGAGAGGGAAGAGAACCAGACCTTCCTCAGAGTAAACAAAACACCAGAGTTAAAAAGACATTCTCCCAGTTTTAATAACCTAAAAACCAACGTGTTTCGAACCCAACGGGATCCCTCGGGACAGCGGGGGCACAGATATAGCACGCTGCCCTCAGTCCGGGTTAAAAACCATTTGTCTTTGTTCCCTATTTAACGGCAGGGCAGGGAAGTGGCTGTAGGGTCTGCCTGGGTTAGATCTGAAAACAAGATCCTAAAGTCAAAAAAAGAAAAAAAAAATGTTTTTCCTTGTAGCCACTGCAAGGACTGTGAAACGGGGAAAGGGAGATCGGGCAGCCAGGCTGGCTGACTGCTGCGGTCCAACTTCACGGCCTCCACCGCACGTTCTTCCTACACCCCGAGGTCGGGGTGCCCCCACGGAGGGGGAAGAGCCCGGCCCTTCCCTTACCCCGGCGGGGCCCTGGGCTGGCGGCGGAGCCAGCGCCGCGGGGCTGACGGCCCCCAGCCCCGGCCTCTGCTCTTGGGTGGGCAAGAGATGAGGAACGAGGCTCGTGCGGCGTCGAGCCTCGTCAGAGCGGCCCAGGAGGAGCATTTCCGAGTTCCCCCCCACGTCCAGGAGCAGAACGGGTCATAGCGCACGGGTGCTCGGAGAGGAACCCCTCCCCAGGCCGGAGCGGGGGGCCAGCAGGGTTCCTTAGGTGCTGCTACACCTAGAGAGCCTCTGGTGAATAAAGATTGACTCGCTGCTCAGGTTCCTCACTGCTGGGCCATCTCCCTTCTCCCTCCAGCCCGCGCTGCAGGGCATGGTCACGGCAGACGACGTGCTGGCAGGGGGCCAGGCGTCCAGAAATTCGGATGGGAAATCCACAGCGGTGACAAAAAAAAAATAAAAAAAAAAAATGCACGGGGACAGCATCTCTGTCCCCTACTTAAAAGTCCCAGAGCACTCGCTCAGGTACCCTGGTGCTCTCCAACACGCTCCCTCCATCACAAGGCCGGGCTCCTCCTTCATCCAGGCCTCCTTCGGCACTAGCCTGCGCCTCCGCGAACGTCCCGCTCGGGCCGCCGGCAGCAGGAGGCAGGTGGGCGACTGGGCCGTGGCTTAGCTCTACCAGGTTTGGTCCGTGACCACCGAGAGCAACCCCTGTGATCCCGAGTTCTCAGTGCCTCGTAAGTCATCGAGGTCTGCGAGCAGGTCAGTCCGAGCGGAGGGACACAAGGCAGCCGGGGGCCAGCGCCTGGATCGTGACACGAGGGAGCAATTCAGATTTTCGGAAGAGAAGGAGCAAACGTTCTAACTTGGAAATACATCAAGTGCGAAGCTTTAGCCCTGAGTAAGGACGCGGCATTTGGCTCAGGGGGTGCTGGGCCGTCAGCTCCCCCACCCCCAATCATTCATCCAGCAGCTTTTATCTACGCTCTCCCCCAGAAGCGGGACTAAAAGCAGTTTGTGCAACCAGGAAAGAAGCCTAGTCGTGGAGGAAACCTGCCCTCGAGGGTCCCTCTGCACAGAAGAGCCGAGCACCGGAGACCAGAGGCAGAGGTGGGAGCAGAGAGCTGGCTCAGGTACTTACTCCATCTCGGCAGGCTGCGGCGAGACGGAGCGTGCGGCCAGCGAGGCCGCCTGCATCTGCTCCAGAGGCTTGTACTGGGGCCCAGCTCCCGTTAGGTCCTGCGTGTACTGCACCACAGGCCCTTTGCTCCTGACGGCGCCTAGCGAGGAAGGGGAGAAAGAGGCAAAGCGTCAACGGGGAAAGTCTCTAAAGCCGCAAAATACTGGATTTAGTCCCCAAAGGCAACCAAAGCGAGGCATCTGCAATTAACACCGGGGACGCTGGCTGGGCTCCGAGTCACAACCAGCCACCCCCAAAGCACATTCTGGCCGCTTCACGCAGCTGCACACTGGTTTTGTGGCACTTTTACGGCAGGAGAGAAAGCCCACTGTAAACCTCCAATCTCCAGGAGTTCTGCTAAAAATAAATTAAAAAAAAAAAACAAACCCAAAACACCCCACCAAAACCAAACAAAAGAGCCCACCCGCCCCCGGCAAGGCACGAGGTGTTCACTCAAACCGCAGGGCGCAAATCAAAGAGAAAGATGTCCCGTACCGACGTTGGGACGAGTCCTGGCTTGTCCACTTTGCTTTTTTTCCTGGGTGGAGGCTGTGGAAGTTTTCATGCTGAACATGGGCTCGAGGCGCGTGGAACCCCGGTAAATCCACTCACAGCGTTTGTCATCCTGCAGCAAGGAGAAGGCAACGCTGCTCACAGCGCCTACAGCCAGAGCTGCCAGAAGCACCCCCCGGGCCCGGGAGGCAGCGGCGTGCTGCTCTTGGGGGCAGCAGAACGGGAGGGAAAGGAGGCGAAGGTTCGGCCTGACGGCTCCTGGAAGACGGCGCAAGCCCGGGCAGCACGAAGGCAGCGGTTCCTCGCAGCTGGGAACGCTGGATACGGACCACAGAAAGAGGCCCAGCACCAAGACCCCCAAACCTCAAAGGCAGTTCTGGACTAACGAGGCCCTGCTGGGGGGAGCAGCCCCCCCCCCCAACCCCGCCAGGAGACGAGCGAAGGCCTCGGCAGGAACCCGAGTGCCCTGGGACGGGGTGGGAGCGGGGGTTACAGCTGCAGGGGCACGAGCCCCAGGGCTGGAAGGGAGCACAGAGAGCGTGTCTGCTCCCTTTCTGCAATCCCTAGGACCTGAGTGGGCAGAAAACCGCAGCTCCTGCTCGGCCCCTCTCCTGCTCCTCAAACCAGCACGTGTCTTTGGACAGACGACACCGCTAGGTGTTTGTACAGGGGAAGGAACCAGGAGGGAACACGCACAGGCCCTGGATTTTCCTGCTTGTTTATCTCCTGCTTTCACGTTTCACAGGCAAAACGCTTTAAAAGGCTTCCGAAGCTTTTGTCATGCAGATGAAAACCCCTCACCCTCCCTGCCCAGCAGAAACCGGCAGTTCACCCACTAAGCAAAAAAAAACCTGCTGGGCGTTAGCAAGGGCTGCGTCAGCGCTCTGATGGGAGAAGGGAAATCGTCCTACCAGGAAAAGGATTTTGACCAGGCTGCCATCCACTTCTTCCACCCGGGACTTCCACCAGGTCCCTTCCCACTCGGTTTTGATCAGCTGGCCGTTCTTCAGCAGCACCATGGGGCGGTTGGGGTAGGCCGTGATGTACTCCTCGATGAAATCGCGGCAGGAAACATCCTCTATGTCCTCCCAGGTCTTTTTCGCTGTTCAGAAAGGGACAGACGGGAGAAAGGGAAGAGGAAAGACTTACGAAGAGAACATTTTTTTTGTTTTGTTTTTTTTTTAAAAGAGGCCTCAGATGGATTTTCGCGTTAAGAACAATGAAGCAGCAACCCCGAGCGGCCGGGCTCTTGGCGGCGGAGCATCCAGCCACATCAACACACCCGGAGCACAAGGACTCACGGCCCACTCGCTCCTCCGCCGGTGACAAACTGCTGTCCCCTCCAGCTCCGTACGCAAACACAGCGTCTCCAGGCACAGCGTGGAGGGGACACGCAGTCTGGGCCCTGTCTTTTGAGCCAGGCTCTGTCACACACCCCAAGGCTCTCCGCAGCGTTTCAGTGTTAGGACACAGCAGGGGCAGAGCTCACTCACGTGGCCTGCAGATCGGGTACAGCTCCCACTCCTTGACGTAGGAAGCGTAGCCATCATCGAAGAAGATCAGGAACCTGGAGAAGAGCAGCGTTGGGAGTTGGAATTAGAAATGCAGCTGAGTAAAACGCAGCTCCGCATCGTAGGGCGGAAGCGGAGCACCCCTCCTGTTCCTCCTGCCAGTCCCTGAGGCCCTCAGACCAGACGTGGTGGGCGAGGACGGAACAAGGGGTTCACTACTGCCAGGAGATCACGAGCTTTGCGGCACCCTCAGCTCTCTGACCAGCCCTGCCCCAGGCCTGAGCCGCCCCCCTGCTCCCGAAGGCAAGGGAGGGTGCCCAGGGGCCTCCCAGCAGCGCAGCCCCTCTTCCCTCGCCTCCATTCCCCCGTGCCTCGGCCACAGGAGGGGAAGAAAGAGAAAAGACAGTTGAATCGCTCCTAATCTCGGCAAGAAAAAGTATTTTTGAAGCTCCACCTGCAGCCAGGAGATGAGCGTGAGAGTCCCCAGCGCCTGCAGGGGACCGGGAGCTCGAATTGGGGTGCCCACGAGGCTGGAAAACAACTCCAGGGTACGGAGCGTTACAGCCAGCCTCGCCAGGAGGAGCACATGTGCCATACGAGCAACAAATGCAGGCCGTTTCCAGTTATTAAACCCGTATCGGGTGGAACTCCACACAATTAGGCATTTACAGCAGATCCCCATTTGAAAAAAAAAACAACAACCAACCAACCCGGGGTGATTCTATCCCTTATGAATCTCCTCAGGAAGACCACGAGCCTAAACCACAGGGCAGAGCCCTGCCCCTCGTTTATATGCGACTGAAAAAAGCTGCTCCAGAGCTGCTCTTGCTTCTCCTTAAGTGCTCCGGCAACGCTGCTGGCACCAAAGGCTTCCAGGGCTCCTATTTCCTCACACTTATGTTTTATGCCTTGAGCAGAACAGACTCACACTTGTGCGATAACTGGAACGAATTACCAGACATTAATTTCTGACTCGGGGACATGAGTAATGGGATGGAAGCTCCGCTCCGAGATAAGACAGACCAAAAAAAAAAACAAACCCAACATTCAGAACCACATCCCTGGAAAGAGCAGAAAAGAATTTAGCTCACACAATAGCAAATATACAAATAGAATTATTTGTTTTTTCTTTCCCCCCTGCTTTCCTTTTTTTCCTAAAACCAGAGAGTGCGGGTTAGGGGACCGTGGAGGAGAGTTAGTACCTGTCTTTATTCTTTACGTTCGGGGTTTCAGCCACGATGCCTGCGTACAGCCAAACCTGATCCCCGTCTTTGTATTTTGCCACAACCCTGCTGCCGACGTAGTACTTCTCAGGAGAGGGGTGACAGTCGTAAGCGATGTGGTGGCCAGAAAGCAAACTCTTCCCTTGCTTGTCAAACTTCACTTTGTATTTCTTTCCAGCACCTGAAAGACATTTCAACAGGGCAAGATAAATAAAAGCCAACTGGTGGGAGTCCGACGCTCTGTCCCATCCTGGTCCAAGTTCAGAACTTATTTGAAAGCCTTTCAGAAATTCATTTAGAAGGTAAACTATTACAGCGGGGACGTGCTGCTCTCACAACTCATCCCAGGTGGCATCGAGGGGCTCCGCCAGGGCAGGGGACGGGCTCCAAGGCCGATCCCACCCAAAGCTCAGCGTCTCCAGCGTCTCAGTGCCACAAGCATCGAGTGACGGGGCCAAGGGGGGACGTACCGACCGTCTGGATGGCAATTAGGGTTCCCTTGTGCCACGTCTTGGTTCTCTTCTTGCCCAGGATCCTCATGCCGACGTTCAGGTCACCGTCAGTGCTGAGATCGCTCCCAGGCGCCGCAGGGCCAGTGGGCTGGGCAGTGTCAGGAGTTTCCTGAGGGGTTTGTGCATCTGCCCAAGGAACAACAACAGAAAATAAGTCAGAAATTGCCCAAAGTCTCCCTCTCCTAGGTCGGCAACTGGAAGAACATCTGCTGGACTCGAGCTGGGAGGCATTCCAAGTGCCTTGATTTTACCGGACAGAATAAGCAGCAGGTGAGGTTTAAACATCAGGAAAAAGCTTTCACGTTCTGGAAACTGCGCTGCTTGTATTTGCTTTCGGGAAGGGCTTAAAGAAAATTAGGAATTTGGAAGCGATATATCCTACTGGATCTTTCCAGCAGGGAAAAAGAATAGTTGTTTTCTTTTCCAGGAAGAAAACCAAGAGGCGTAGGAGGCAGCAGGACCAGGGTGAGGGCTCACACGGGTGTCTCAGCAGCAGGACGCTCTCACACACTGACCTTTTTGTGTGTCCTGGGCATTTGTTTTCTTATTCACAGCATCCATAAATTTCTGGACATCCTGGGCAGACTTTCTCATTGCAGCCATGGCTTCCCGCAGCTGAAGGGAAGGAAAGAGAAAGAAAACATGAAGAACCTTTTCTTTTTTTTTTTTTTTTTTTTTTTTAAAAACGAATACAATGTTGTCCTAAGAGTTCCAGTAAACGTACGCTACAGTCAGGTCTTTTCCAACTCACCAAAGTCTGATCCTTTGTGCTTCTGGGACTGCTATCACCTGTGGTTAAAGGAAAAAAACGTGGTTTAAAACATCTTAGGGAGGAAAAAAAATCCATCTTAGTTAGGTCACTGAAAGAAAATGGAACAGAAGAAGCCTTCTCTGTCCCTGTCAAGAAATCTACTCAAGCAAGGTCTTTCCTAACTTGCTCTCTCTGGATGCTCAATGTGCTGCTCGGGAGCTTCCCCGCAGGGGCAGCACTTTTTGGGGACCACAGGCAAGATGGGGAAAGGGGAAAAGTCCCAGTTTAGGGCTCCAGGAACCACGGGACAGTGACGCCGACAACGCAAGCGGCGAGGTCCCTCACAAGCTGACGGCGTTTCCTACCTGACCCTCTCCTGCTTACGGCCAACTTCACAATGTCCTTACTCTGATCCCTCTCATCCCCAAGCTCCTTCAGGACATGCCCTGATCTCGATCCCTCCCCTCGGTACCGTGGGGGACCACGAGATACTGAACTGTGCTTCCAGCTCGAAACGATGCTCATGACGTCATCGTCGTCCTCGTCTGGGATCTCAATCACTTCCATGGGCTTGGCGGCCGAGTCCTCGTCCTCGGAGCTGCTCTCACGGTACTGGAGGCCCAGCTTGGAGTACAGATCCTTCACCAACATCTCGCATTTATTAATGGCTCTGGGGGTAAAAAGAAAAATAAAAAAAAAAAGGCAGAGATGGGAAAAGACAAGGTGAGCCCAGTTGTACATCCCACGATAGCGCAGAAATAAATAGGAACCGACTGCTGGGAGCTGCTAATTAAAAACAACAAAACAACCACCACGAGGTGAGGGAAGAGGGTTCACGTGAAGGGTTTAAAGCCACGGAGGAGTAATTTTAATTATCCCTCAATAACCACACACAGATGCGGAATCACAGCGTCAGTCCACGCCGAAGGGAAACGGGAAGGACTCGAGACGTGGGACTCTGCCACCCCAACTCCCCCCGCTCGCCCCCAGGCCCAGCTCTGCTGCGGCTCCGAGCGCACCCACCTCGACGCGTCATCGAAGAGCCGGTCGACACGAGCCACCTCTTCCTCCTTCTGCTTCACGCACTTCTCCAGCTCCTCCAGCTGCTGCTTCCTCTGCTTCACGCACTCAAACTTCTCCAGCTCTTTGTCGATGATATCCTGGAGCTCCTCCATGGAGATTCCCAGCTCCTCCATCACTTCTTGCTGCAGCTCTTTCATCTCCTGGGAATCCATTTGTGCCGCACCTGACACCACAAAGAGGGGAGAGCAGGCGGGTGAGTCCCCGCTGCTGCAGCCCGTCCTCCGGGAGAACACGCTCTGTTCTTTCAGAGCTGGTCAGGAAGAAAATGTTATTATGGACGTTGCTCAGATAACATCACAAGGAGCCAAAAATAACCAGAGTGGAAGCAAACCGTGGAGCCAAAGGATTCCAGGACAACCGGGGATTCCTGACGTCTCCTCCGATCCCTGCACAGACTCTCCATTGACCCCCTCGGCGCCCCCCCC
>NW_020799134.1:1613687-1616281 GCF_003259725.1 Athene cunicularia | reverse complement strand
GGGTGCTGGATGGGCCCTGGGGGGCGATGGGGAGCTGTGGGGGCCCCTGGGGTGCTGGGGGGTGATGAGGAGCACTGGGGGGCCCTGGGTGGGCCCTGGGGGGCGATGGGGAGCTCAGAGGGGTGCGGAGGGGTGATTGGGAGCTCTAAGGGTGCTGGGGAGCGATGAGGAGCTCTGAGGGGTCTGGGGGATCCCAGGGACGGGGTGACTGGGAGCTCTAGGGGTGCTGGGGGGCCTTGGGGAGGTGACGGAGAGCTCTGAGGGTTCTGGGGAGCTCTAGGGGTGCAATGGGGAGCTCTGAGGGTGCTGGGGGGCAATGGGGAGCTCTGGGAGTCCTAGGGATCCCTGGGGGTCTTGGGACCAGTGGGGAGCTCTGAGGGTTCTGGGGCGATGGGTGGTGCTGGGGTGCCCTGGAGCACCCTGGGATGTGCTGGGGGGGGCTGCGGTCCCTGGGGGCGTTGGGGGTCCCGGGACCAGCTCGCCCCAGCTCAGTTGATCTGCTCCTCTTCCCAGGTGGAGGTGGGGATGGCGCTGTAGGGATCCACGATGAGCTTGGCGCACCGCACCATCATGGCCAGGAGGAAGAGGCCCAGGAGGGCCACGAAGGCCACGGCGAAGCCCTTGTCCACGTCGACGGCCGGCGGCACCGTGGCGCCGTCCATGCGGGCGGCCCTCAGGTGCGCGGCTGCCGCGGGCATCCCTGCGGGGCAAAGACGGGTGGGATTCAGGGGGGCTGAGCGGGTTGTGGTGAGTCACAAGCAGCCAAAATGGGGAAAGCCTGGCCTCGGGACCCCTCTGCTCCTCGTCGTGGCAGCTTGGGGAACACCCCGCGTCGTCCCACCCTTGTCCCAGGCACCTTCACCGCAGGGATCTTCACTGTCTCACCCCGCCACCGCTTCCAGCTTCCCTCCCCTGCCCAGCCTCCTCATTCCCCAGGAAAAAGCAGGTTAAAATATCCCTATTAAATTGTGTTTTTTTGTTTTGTTTGTTTTTTTTTTTTCCACAGGACTCCACACTCTCCGCTGCGTTAGGTGCAACGAGCGCGCCAGGGCTTGGCTGACCCCCTGCAAAATGGACACTGATGGGGGTGAGAAGCAGCAGGACAGGAGGAAAAAAAAAACCCTCCGGTAAGCAAACACGGGTGGAAAAAGCAGGTTTTCTCCTTGCTGAAAAGAGTCACTTGTGGCAGCGGACGGATAATTCGATTTGCACAAGGTTGGAGGAGAGGTGGAGGCTGGTTGAGTGGCACCAGCAAGAGCCACGTGGACTCAGCTCTGTGTATATAGGCGTATGCCTAAATATAACATATATTTATTTTTTTAGTGTGTTTGTAAAGCTAACACATGCTCCAGGAGCAGACGACCGCAGCCCTAACTACGCCAAGGACAGCACATAAATCACCAGGCCCAACTCCTGCAGCACCCCGAGGTTTTGGGCAGCCCCCGGGTCTCAGCCCCGTCCCGCGTGCGCCGGCCGGGGCAGCTCCTTACCTCCCTGCGGACAGACGGATGGACGGACAGACGGACAGACGCCGTGCCCCCTCTCCCCGTCCCCGGTTCCTGCGCCGTCCCCGGTGGCTGCGGGTGCCTCATGAATACTGCAGGAACGCGGCGGCGTCGCCTTTCAGACGCTCCCAGTAACGGGGAGAAACGATCCGGCGGATTAAATTCTCACCCGCTATTTCCAGCACACCCCCCCCTTCGCCCGGAGGGTCCCTGCACGGGTCTTGCAGGGCCCGACGGGGGGGAACTGGGCAGCGTCAGGGAGGATTTAACCCCAAAATGCAGCGGGAGGTGGGTGTCCCCCCCCCCTCCCGGGCTGTGAGATGATTTAGAGCTGCTCCTCGCTCGGCTCATTTCGGGGGAAAACTCTTTGAAGTCGCGAGGCTTTGGGCTTTGAAGGGAGCTGCCCGTTTGGCTCTTGCGAAACGGCCTCACACCGAGCCCCGAAATGGTTTAAACGCCAGAAAAATCCCCCCGCCCCTCCGGTTTATTTATTTTTTTCCCCCTCCCAAGAGGACAAAGGATCACTTGGAGAAAGAGCGTTATTTTACAGCGAAGCTTCGCCACCACGGCAAGTGCCTCAGCCTGGCGCGGGGTGGTTTTTTTTTTTCCCAGTGTTTTTTTTTTTTTGTTGGCAAAGGTGGTTTTGGGGTTCTGCCCTGGGGAAAGGGGGGCCAGGAGGGAAACTACGACCAGGGTTGCCCCATCCCGGGGCGCCTGGCAGGACCCTGGAGTGCAGCGGTGCCCCCATGCCCTGTTTTGGCCCTTGCTGTGGTCACGGGGTGGCTGTGGGGGAGCCCCTCGGCTTGCAATTAGCGCTAATTAGCGCTTTACTGGTGTCCCCCCAGTCCCGGTCCTGACCCAACACCCTCTTCCAGTCCCAGATCCAACCAAATCCCAGTCCAAATCCCAGACCCAATCCCAGTTCCAGAGCCAAATCCCAGTCCCAATCCCAGTTGCAGACTCAATCCCAGTCCCAACCCTCACCCCAGTCCCAGCAGGATTTTTGCCCTCCGACAGAAAAAAAGCCCCAAACCCCGCCCGTGACGTCACCCAACCCGACCTTTAACTCGCCCCACGCGCGCGTCCCTC
>NW_020799134.1:1605691-1613637 GCF_003259725.1 Athene cunicularia | reverse complement strand
GTGGGAGGGTGGGGGACACCCGTGAGAGGAGGGAGCTGAGGGAGCCGCCTGCTTGTCGGGCGGCAGCAACTTTTTTCAAGGAGGCACTCGCTGGAGCGGCAGCCTGGTTCGGAGGGAAGGGAGCTGGAGGGCAGAGGGACGCCGCGGGGGCTTGCTCTGTTGGGGAGGAAGGCGTCGGTGCCCGTCTCGGGCCCTGCACACTCCTGCTGGGGGTCCCTGGGGCCGGGGGCTGGTTTCCATCATCCCCCTCCTGGCAGGGAGCGAGCGCTCCTGGGGCTCGCCTGTGGTTATTGTCCTTAACGGTTTATGGCCTTTGTAGACCCTTTTTTTTTTTTTTTTCCCCCAATATGTTTAATTGAGGCTTTCTTAATTGGTAACAGACAAAACCTGATGTGCTGTTTCAAAAAGGATTTTTAACAAATCTCTTCTCCAGCTCTTTGTAAATTGCCGAGCTGAAAAGCTGGTGCATAACCAGGGGTGTGAGCGCCCGTCAGCAGGGAGCAGAATCATCTCTCAACTTTTGCTCTCAGGTTGATAACCGAGGGGTGACTCCCTGTTTGGAGGAAGCTGGGAGTTGGTGATATTGATGCTTAACGAATACCATCGAATCTTTGGGGGTTTCTCGGATTTCTGTCTCAATTGCTCTGAAATTAGTATGTATCTGCAGTAATCCAGTGTCTGTGAAGTTGTAATGGGTCTAAAACGTGGTGACTGAGATCAGAATTTGAGCTGTGTTTTTTTGGGGTTGGGGTTTTTGGGTTTTTTTTGGCTTGTGGTTTCTGACTCGCTTGTGGCTTGAGGTCTTGGGTCGTGTGACATGTTCAGGTTTATGGAGGACTATTCAATGTAACTTCTAAAGGATTTTTTTTTTTTTCATTCTAACGATATAGGAAGCTCTTGTGGCTTTAAATATTGAGAAGACACGTCGGGTCGTTTGTCTGTGGTGATTCTGGGGTGAGGGTGCAGAACTGGTGCCTGCGAATACGTGGTTGTGGTTTCACATAATGATCTGAAATTCTTCAGCAATCACAAGTTAGACGTGGTGTGCTAGAAAAATATTATTGATTCAGCTTAGCAAAAATATGTCTGAAATGGAAACTGTCAAAGTTGTGATCCTGTCCCGCGGCAAAATATGCTTTTGGCTCACAGCAACATCCCGTGAAACAGTGAAATTGTTCCAAGTAGTAAAATTTTAGTCGTGTGTACTGGTGGTGCTGTGGGCTTGATCAGGAAGTTCACTTCTTCTCCTGCCAGCGTAGTGCTAGACCAAGGTTTTTCAGTTTGGCAAACGAAGGACGTGTAGCTAAATGTAAAGAAAAAAAAAAAATGCTGTTGCTTGGGGTGGGAATGGAAAATGGACATTACGAGCCAGCTCTGTAAGAATCCAGTGAACAAGAAAGGAAGATATTCGTACTGTTAGTGTATTGCAAAGCGTTCATCGGAGTTGCATGATGTTGTGCATAATAGGAAAGTTTTAAACAAATTCACAAGGAAAAGAGAAAGAACTTTCAACATCTGTGTTTAATATTTATAACTATGAGCAGACGGGCTGACCAGCATTAGCTTGGCCCTTTTAAACAGAAGGGGGGGAAAATACTTACAGTCTGCACAAGCATTATATACATAGAGATTATTAGTAAAACAAATGACTTGTGAAAACTCTTCTTTAGAAGCTGGATCCCCTTTCCTTTGATGTTGGACTGCAGGCCTCCACTGAATACTGGAGAATGCCCCCAGGTATGCGGAACGTCCTCCCAGCTTCGGCAGGCCGAGGCCGAAGATGGGCAAACTGACCACGAAAATAAGTTGGAGCTTATTTGTGTGTTCAAGCTTACTGGAAAAGTAAGTTGGCACTTTTTAAAGTGTTCAAACCACGGCTTGTGTTCAGGGTTGTGCCATCCTGGGCCTGCTGTCCTTCCTCAAAATGCTCCACGGGCAAAGCAGGTCACCTCAGAAACCTGTGAGAGGTGGATAAAGCACTTTTCTGTTTTCAGATAAACTGCTTGAAAAATAAATCTGCGAAAACACTGGAAAAATAAATCTGCGAAAACACTGGAAAAATAAATCTGCAAAACCCTTCTGCTCCCTCCTCATTCTGAGGGTGAGGTGAGCCACAGCGCAGTTCCCTGGTCATATTTAACTGAAAAAAAGACTTGAATTGTGAAGAATGCTAGATCGAAAGCTTTCAGTTTTGCCAATTCAAGTAAGTTTTATGTGTTCAAATCTCCTGGTTAGGAGTGAAAAGCGAACAGCATCCCCTAACTGGGAGGAAATAGGAGGAGAGGTTAAAAAAAAAAGTGGCTCGCCATACTTAGTTTTAGTATTAACTTGGATTATTAGGACACTTTTCCTTCTGGCTTGATGAATATAATTGATCAGCCTCGCTTCACACATTTTCTTTTATGAATACATGGTTTCAAAGGCTTGAAAATGGAAGATACGTTCTTTTCTATGGGTGTTTTGTTTTGGTTTTTTTACTTAATTTCTGTAATGCTTCTTGGAGAAGGTTCCCAAGGGAATGAAAGCGCTGAGCTGGCCTTGCAGGGGAAGTTCAAACAACCTAAAAAAAAAAAAACCCCATCTACTTAAAAAATAAATCTCTTTAACGTACCTGTGACACAGCGATCGAGACACCTTGTAAATACGAAGCCTTACAGTTGGGAGAGAAATGCAAATATTGGTTAAAGTACTGCGCTGCCTTATCTTAGCAGCTGTTATCTGCTCACAGACCTGCTCTAAACTGCCTTGGGGGGGGGGGGAGCTCGCTAATGGTTTAAGTTTAAACTGAATCTTGCTGCTCTAAAACGTGCTGCCTGGTGAAACAACCACCGTGTGCTGAAACGCTCCCCAGCAGCAACCGCCGTGCCTGGCTGGAGCAGGCCGAGGGGTACAATAAAAATGCATTTAAGAGCTGCGGCAGGCCCGTCTCGTAAATCACAGTCTGGAATATTTTCTGTCACTTTATTTCTGAAAAGCTTTTTTCACTGTTGAGATGCCAGCACTTGCAACAGAGCCCTTCCCAGGAGAGCTGGGCTGGAAGCCTGGCTCTCGATGACAGTCCCATCTTCCAGCCTGTTGTGTCCGGGGCCAAACTGCCGCCTGAGCTGTGGTTGTGCTGGCAGATTTACGTTCGGTTACAAATGAGGATCCGTAATTTCTCTGCTGCTGCCTCTGCTTATCTCTTCCGGCCTTAATTAGGTTCAACACATGTTAAAGGTCAGCAGGGACTGATGCTGGAAAGGGCTGGAACAGACCTGACACGGATGTTGCTTGTGGCAGCAGTGTCTCTCCGAGACCCACCCTGCCCTCTCAGAAAGGTCGACTGGGACTTTTGGGGGCACGTTTGGTTTTTGAAGCAGCCGCTTTCAAAACGAAAGCGAACGTTTGTCCTGTTGCTCTTAACCATCGATGGGTTCAAAGGAATATGTTCGGTGCCTCTTTCGTCACTTTGGGGTAGTTGAAAAATGTCGTTCTCGCAGCTCTGGATGTGTCGAGTCAGACCTAAGCATCTGATACCTGGGAACCACTAGTCGCCGCTTTGCTGGTCCCCGTTTCTGGGGACTTCCAAGTTGTGAAATGGGCGTTTGGTCGGCGATCGCGTCCCAGGATTTCTTAGAACCGGTTGACTCGGCTCGGGTTGCCTCTGGCTACTCCCATCTCGCCTGTTGGGCTTGGAGCCGGTGGCTTCCAGGGGCAGCTGTGGAGGGCTTGCTGTGGAGTGGCAGCTTTTCCAAGGGGGGGGTCTGGGCCAGGGGATTTACCGAGTATGTGTGTGCCGGAGACGCTCTCGCCACCCCCCCGTTGGGTTCCCCCAGTTCCATGCTGACCTCTGGGTTTGAATGGGGGGGAAAAAATGGGGGTTTTGAAAGGAAAGCTTTGCATCTGTGTGAGCATCCCAGGAATTCTGAAAGGGGGGGAAAAAACTTCCCGCCCCATTCACCTCCCCCAGTGCTCTCCCTATTTTTGGGGTGAGGATGTGGCAGAGGCCAGGGGGATCCTGTGAAAGAGCACGTAACCGTTTTGACGCTCTCCCCCGGTACGCGGAACAAAATATTACCAATTTACCCAATCTCGAGACACTTTTATTTTCTTCCACGTGTTGTGCCATGAGAGGGAAACGTTTCCAAGTAGGGAGCCGGAGCACAGGGTAAAGCGGTGAGGTCCTGGTCCACGCGGCCGGCTCCTTGGAAAGAGCAAAGGCCTTTAAAAACAAACAGAGACTTTACAAGTCGATTTGCGGAGGAACAGCACAGTGTCGCTTCCTTCCCCCGCCTGAAAGCGGAAATTCCGCTCTCCTTAAAATGATTCTCTGTTGCGCTCCAGAAACTTTATTTCTGTTCACACCGCGGCGTTGAAATACGTCTGTTGAGCAGGCAGAGGCTCCTCGGGGATAGGAAGAAACCCTCTGACCTGGTTTGCTTCTGCTTAGGGCCGTGTTGTGCTGAGCAAAGCCCTTCGGTGTCGGCCCTTGCTGCGCCTTGGGACTTCACTTGGGAAGGAGGGAGGGGGCCGGGGTGTCGCCGCGATCGAGGGGAGCGGGGAGGCCCGTGGTCCCGGCGTGGAGGATGGAGCGCGAGGAAGGCCAAGCTCCGTTTATTTTAAGTACATCACATCAGCTGGCTTGACTCTATCACACAGGCACCGATTTCCCAGCGCAGACCTTCGCGTATTCACGTGTCGAAAACCACTAACCTCAAATAAGCTGCCGTCTTTTAAAAAAATTTTTGTTTCCATTCCCGATTCTTTGTTCTCAGTTGGTTATTGGGGTTTGGTTTTTGTGTTTTGTTTTTGTTTTTGTTTTTTTTAAAAAAACTTCAGAGAAGTGCTGGTGTTTTGTTGCTGTAGTTAGTGTTGAAATGGGGTGTGCTCGCTCCCGCTGTTGTTTGGGACTGTTGTTGTTGGCCCCTTCAGCTGCCAAGCATTGAGCTGGATGCTTAGTCCGTATTTTAGTCACCCCTGGGAAATACTATGGGCTGGCAAGGAAGAAACTTTTTCAGCAGTGCCAGCTGCTCGGAGGAAAACAAATCCATCAGTAAAGGCTAGCAAAATTACTGTGGTAGAAGTTGTGATTTTAAATTTTATTTTATTTTTTTAAGAAATACCAGAAGTTTTGGAGCGTGTTTTCTGAGAGCTGGAGCTGCCCCCGTGCTCCAGCCTCACCGCAGAGGTGGTTGGGCTCCGCTTTTAGCTGCAAGCGGAGCACTGTCCAGCTCTGGAAGTACTGCTTAGATTAAACTGCTCCTGGCTCGAAATCTGACTTCAGGAAGTGTAAAAAGATTTGTTAAACCCAGATGTGTCTCTGATGTTGAAAATTAGGGTGAAAAATTTCCTTTCCTGGCGTTGGGAATACACGAGGCTGCGTTTTATCTTGGATGAGGTGAGAAGTGAAAGCCAGGACTGTTGCACAGAAGCTTGCTGTGGCGTAGCTCGGCTTTACTGGTCGAGCGATGTCCTCGTGGTCTTGGCTAAGCTGAGATGTGACAGCCTCGCAGCTCAAGCCTCGATTTGTTGCCGTGTTTGTTAAACCTGACTTCAATTCGTTGCTTTGTCCCACCGATTCTGGCAGCGTTTCATGCACACGCAGCTCTCGGTGTCGGTGTAGCCCTTCGCTGTGGCTTGGGAACACCAGCAATAGGCTATTTTGCGTGTGTTGGGGTTTTTGGTTGGGTTTTTTTTTTTGGTCCCCTCCACTTTGATAACACAGAAGCGGTTTGTCTACCTCCAAGGCAACTCCGCGCAGCTCAGTTTGCAAAGGCTGCAGTGGAAATTCTGTCGGGCGTGACTGTTGGTCGCAGTCGGGCAGTTGTTGTCAGCAAACTTAAAAAACTGCAACCCGTAAAATGAGTACGGAGCCGACTTATTTCACAAACATGACAAAATCCCTTAGAACTTGTTCAGAAACCCCGGTTCTGGTGCAGATCCGTCTGTGCTAACGCAGGGGAAGGTCGGAGGCGCCTCTCGTGGCGGTGTTAGGCCGTGGGCTCGGTTTAAGCCGTGCTGGGCGAGCGCTGAAGGGCAGAGCCTGTCGGGTCTGCTCGGAGCAGCCGGCACCGGGCATCTGCAAGCGACCGCCGAGAAATCCCAGCTCATGTCGGTGGGAGCTGCCAGGGAGGAGAAGGGGGTGTCTCAGTGCCTGAAGGGGTCCGGGGGGGGAGTTCTGCGAGTGGTTCTGCGCGTGTGTGGCTGCGGGGAGAGCCGAGGCTCTTCGCTTTCCTCGTGGAAAAAGCCCCGTAAGGGGTAACAGGCTCGGGCCTGCCAGCCGGCTCGCGAGGGCAGCGCCTTCGAGTTCTCCGCTTGGATTCTTCTTTCTTTCCCGCACACCACCAAGGGCTTATCTTCGCGTCTCGGAGCGGGCTTTTTATTTTCTCACGTGTCGTTATCTACGTGGAACCTCTCGCCGAAGCAGCGCTGTGTGCGGCCTGGTCCCACCAGTTCTTCAGAGCGTCGCCTGCCTGCTTCACCTCATGGAAAGCATTGAGTAGATTTCCTACCGCTTGTGCGACTTTTTTAACGTGTAAAACACGAGGGGTTCAGCTCTGAGCCATCGCGTTGGATGACGCGGGATCAGTTTTTTCCCCAACGCGGCGGTTTTTTTCTCTCTGGCTGCGTGGCCAGTTGTGGGGGAACGAAGGCAGAGACTGGCGGTCGTGCCTGTGGTGCCCACAGGTCGGTACCGCTGAGGGATGGGAACGAGTGGCTGAAAGATCCTGGTTTTCAAGGTGCTTTATGAGCCTCTTGGTCAATTCTTTGTCTCTTAGGTTGGGAAATAAACCCCCTCCAAGAGGCAGCGTTAATGTTATTGGGTGAACTCACGACTCTCCCCTCCCCTTCGCAGCTGGCATGTGAGAAGGGGTTCAGCCCCCACCCACCGGGCTCCTCCTCTGTCGAAAAAGGAGACCACATCTTTTAGTTCAGTGATCTAAGCTTTGGAGCTTATGAAAACCACATGTGCTCCAAGCTGGAAAAGGGACCCTCAGCGCAGGCTCTGGCGAGGCAGATGAAAGGCCCAGAAGCACACATTGCACAGAATCCATCCCCAGATGCTGAAACGCACTCGCTTTCAATGGGAGCTATGTGCGGAGAATACCCCACCCTCTGAACTAGAGGGGGGGGCTTTGACGTAATGCTGCTTTATTTTGTGGGTTTGTTTTGTTGTTTTTTTTTGTTTTTCCACTCTCCTGTTTAGAAATGGCATCAGATGTTTCCTCGCTGGGTGCAGCCGTCAGCTCGGGGAACCCTGGGCCGGGGGCACAGGCTGGAGGAGCCATCGTTCAGAGAGGCAGCAAGAGGCGTCCCGGGTGAGTGTGTGCTCTGATCTCGCTTTTTCTGGGGACGGGGCGGGGTGCGCGAGGTGTGTTTTTGAGGAAGCATTTGTTCTCTGGAAAGAGCAGCCAGCCTCGTGATGAGGAAACTTGTCACCTTCTAAGCAGAGAGGTTTCCGGGTTCCCTCGGGTGCGCCGCGTCCAGCCCCTTTACCTCGTGGCGCTGCGCTTTGGGCCGGGCGTATGCCTTAAAGCCAGGTTCTGTGTTCCGCACGAAAAGAGGGGATTGAAAAGCTGAGCTGCACCTCGCAGGAGAAGAAGGGTGCTCCCTGAGGGTTGGGAGGGAACCAGGAGGCGCTGGGGCAGCGAGACGAGCCATCGCTGCGAGAGAGGTGGAGGAACAGAGAGCGTGACTGCTGGGGCTCGCTCAGACCTTCGCAACTGGGAGAGGAGGGGGGGAAGCCACAGTGTGCTTGTGGTAGGCTTTTTGTTTGCTAAAAATGCTTTTGCAAATTAAAAGGGTATTATTGAGTGGCTGCTCTTAAATTCCTGGCACAAGAAATTCCCTCTTTAATTTTCAAGCTAATTGAAATCTCTCCCTGCCCCCCCCCCCCCCCCCCCCCCCCCCCCCCCCCCCCCCCCCCCCCCCCCCCCCCCCCCCCCCCCCCCCCCCCCCCCCCCCCC
>NW_020799134.1:1601092-1605641 GCF_003259725.1 Athene cunicularia | reverse complement strand
CCCCCGCCCCCAGTCACTCAAACTTGCATTCACCTCCATTTGCCGATGCTCCCACTCCCCTGCAGCTCCTCCCACGCTGTCTGCTACTTGTTCCTCACACTTCATTTACCAACGCGCACACTGCCGGCCTGCGTCTACGCGCCAGTTTTCCACCCCAAAAGGAAACGCAGTGAAAAGCCTTTCCTCTGTCCTCCCACGTGCGCTTGTTGGAAACGGGGTTTTTGACCCTGTTCGAGCAAACACGGTGACGTTGTCTGCTCTTGAACTCAGGACAGTAACTACACAGGGCACCGGACTGAACTTTAACTCTTGAAGTATTTTGTTTTCCTTTTTTTTTAAAAAAAAAAAAAAAGCAACCAGTCCAAGCTTTTTGAGTCGGGAGTGCTCTGTCTGTAGGCTGTCAGTCGGTCCCCGGAGCGGTGAGGAGCGGTTGTGGAGATCCAGAGCTTTTGGAACAGGAGGTTGTGATGCCGTGGGTGCTCCACGTGGGCTTTCTGTCTTTTGAACTGTTTCCTTGCCCTGTTTCCGATGGACACGTAGAGGAAGTCGTCTTCTAAACTTTATAGGTCGTTTCACGTTGGCCCCTGGGATTGCTTAAATCTTCCTCTCGGAAATCATCTGCGTCCCTGTAGGCACAGATGGAAAAGCAACCTGTAAAGGCGAAACCACTTGGTTAATAATCATCTCCTTGCTTCTGTTTTTCAGACTTGATTTTGATGATGATGGAGAAGGCAACAGTAAATTCCTCAGGTGAGGGAGAACATCGCACCCACAAGTTTCCGTTGGGTGGTCTGGGGGGTGTCTGTGTGTTCCCCCCGAGCAGGAACTTGCTGCCACGGAGCTCTTCCTCTCCAGCAGCGCAGCGGGAAGTGGGGTCTGCAGGGGACCGTGTCCCGTTTCCCTAAACTCTTCCCTTTCTCTAGTCAGCAGCTTTCCTCCATCTTTGGAGCTGAGGGCAGAGCCAAGCTGCTGTGCACGTGGGCTCTGTGAGTCCGGAGAAGGGGCTGTGCCTGGGCAGGATGCCGTGACTCCCTTGGGTGCCATCTCCCGGGTAGGGCCCGTGGCGAGGCGAGCTCAGCGGAACAGGCTGGGCTGAGGGGGTGCGGCAGAGCTCCCTGTGTTCCATACCAGCATCTCAGAAGGTTAAATAGCTCCATGACTGCTTCCAGCAATCCGCTGGTAGTTCCAGCGCAGCGCTGAAGGAGCACTGCTGCTGGCCAAGCCTCTGCTCAGCGGAGAGAAAACTCTTCTGCCAAATATCGGTACAAGAGCGAGGTGCTGAGCTTTTGTCGGTGCCGCAGACACGTGGCTTGACTCTCGTCTGTTGTGAGGATGCTTCGCTTCCAGAGACATCCTTGCTCCCGAGGAGCTGGCGAGGCTGCAGCTATCTCCTCGTGATCCGTATGGAATGCAGAAGAGTTGGAAGAGCTCGTGTCACTTATTTGTAGTCTCGCTGCGTGGTTTAGGATCGGACAACTGATGATTCTGGAAGGCCACATGTTACAGTCTTTTAACTGTGGAATGGCCGGGGGGTGGTCACAGTCCTGAGGAACGTAGGATTTGCCTGCTGAGATCCTTGGGAGGAGGGTCTGGATTGGGCCAACTGCATCTTCAAACCGATTTCTTTGTGTGTGATTGTGCTTCAGTTACTGAGTGTGCTGCCCCTGTCCTTGATAAGAATGCGATGTGGAAAGCTTCAAGGTGATAAATGTGATTAAACTGTAGTTTTTTAACTAGATAAATGAAGAGCGTGGCTCTGGACTGCCTGCACGCAGCAGTTTGCCTTTTTAACCCCGGGCCTTTTTTGTCTGTTTTATTAAATCTTGCTCTTCCCTCGGTGTCTTTGGGAAAGAAAGAAGTGTAAACGCTTTAAGAACTTTTCCTCTTTTCCCCCTTCTCCTAGATGTGATGATGACCCGATGCCAAATGATAAAGAGAGATTTGCCAGGTAAGAGTTGGCTGTGATGCAATTTTTGAAGCTTTCAAAGCACCTTAATGTGAGAGAGACCCTGCAGCACCCTTCTCACTAGTGGTTAGACTGTCTGTCTTGGAGGGAAGATGCACCAAAGGATCCAGACGTTTTCCTTGGTGGTTTTGGACCAGTTTGTTATGAATGTGATGAGATTCCTCTTTTTAAACGTTTCTTTCAGCTGTTGCCTTGGACTCTCATTCTTTTCTCCTGCTCAAGAAACTTGCAGAGATGCAAGTTTCATGCTTCAAGTTTTGTTTGAACGGGGTTTCCTGGCAAATGTTGTGGTTTGTGTGTTTTGTGGGGGTGTTAGGCGGAAGCTTTCTCTGTAAGTGGGGGATTTCTTAGAGATCAGAGTGCACAGGAATATTAGAGGCAATATTTTGACTCTGTTTACTCGTTGGTGTCTGAAAGTAGCTCTGGGACTGACCACATGGTGTTTTTACAGCTTTCTGAAGCCCGTGGAAGTCAAATTTCATGGTTTTATTTTGTGCTGATGTGTAATGTTTTTGCCAAAGTGAGATTCTTCCGCGTATGTTCCGAGTGCTGTAGATTCCAGGTGTCCCCTCAGCGTGAAGGCACATCACACCGTGGCTTGTGAAGAGGCAAGATAAGCAAATACAGAATTATGGGCAAGGTGCTAGGCTTAGTGCCTTGTCTGGGTCGGGGTCTGACTCCAGGAATTCCTGGAATTGAGTTAAAATTCAAGTGGTTGAGGACGCCGGGGAAGGGAGCGCCCAGCGCCTTGTGTCAGGGAGCCCGGGGGTCAGCAGGCTGAGCCAGGGCCGGTGGCGGGTGCCGGGGCCTTTCCCCGAGGTCACACTGAGGTCACGCCCCGAAACCAGCGGCCTCGAACTGCTCTGAGAACCCCTGGTTTGTGACCTGTCAGCCAGAGCTCTAAACCTGTGCCAGAGTCTCGATGCAGAGAGGCACAACAACTGCAGAGCCAAAACTGGGGGTCAGCGTCACGCCAGAGGGCTGGCAGGGGCTTCGGAAACGGGGGTTCTCCAGCTTTTTAGGTGATTTAACTTGTTCTGGAGGCAAGCAAAATAAAAACGGGTTTGCCAGCCCACACCGAATAATGTTTTTCCCTAGGGCAAGTCATGAGCTCTGGGAACTTAAGGTAGCGCAGACCCCAATAATACATTTAAGCTCTGAGATGATGAGAAATACCAAACAAAGCTGTAGGACACACCGTGGGGCTGAACAGCGCTGCCGCCCTTGAAGTTAGAAATTCTACTGGGCGGCTGCGGGGTCTGGGCTCCCCCTGGCCCTCGATCACTGGGGTTGATGCACACGCGGGAGGTGTGATCGGAGAAAGGAAACAACCGAGCGTCGCCTCCGAGCCCCCGGGGCACCGGCAGTACCTCTGCGCTCTGACGCGGAGATTTGTGCTTCCGCTCCGGGCTCAGGCTGCGAGGACGGCGGCAGGAGCTGCAGAGCAGCGACGGCGTCACCCCGGCAAAGCGGCTGTAAGAGAAGTTGTTACTGGGATAAGGAGCTCGGAGCTGTTACCCAGGACCGCTCGTACCCTGCTCCTCCCAGCTCTGGCAGCCCACGATTTCCAGGAGGTTCTTCCCTCCTTGGGGGTGACGTGAGGCGAAACAGAGCGTGGAAGTGAGCGTGACCGCAGGTTTTGAAGTGGAAGGGGGATGCCACGGGTGACTAAAGCTCAAAACACCTCCCAGAGCCCATAAACCCCCAGTGGCTGTTCCAGCTGCTCAGCCCTTACTGGGCGCACATACTCCTCCCTTCCTGGCGGTACCTTTTGGGGCATTATCTGTTTTCCAAGGCAGCCAGACCTCAAGGAGGAAAACTCACCAGCCTCTGTAAAACCAGGTTTGCAGATTCCTCTTCTCAGAAAACAGCGCGCGTGCAGGTTGGTGGGATGTCTGTGCCTCTGTGTAGACGCCCCCCTGTGTGCTCTTTGTTGTGCAGCCGCCCCGACTGTGCTCACCCCACTGGTGTTTGTGTAGCAGCGTTACAAAAATACGTGTTGCAAGCTGTGAATTTGACACTGTTTGTGGATTTGGGGGTTTTTAATCTGCTTTTCTGATTCGTTAATACTATTGGAGAGGCTACTGATTTATTTTTATTTTTCCTTTAAAGAGTAGTTTGATGTGACTGGGACCTGACCTCCCAGTTCTGCCATTAACCTTCTAATCTTACGCAGATTAATCTGCCCCTGGGTTGTGTGTAAAACACCTCCCCTTGCCTGTTCTACAGTCTTGGTAAGCGCCTTAAAACTTCCAAACAAGACAGCAGGCACCCGTTCCACGTGTAACGTTGCAAACTAATCGCTGCTTTGTTTTGTGGGACTGCTCCTCTGCAAAAACAGGCCTGTCTCTAGGCTGGGTTTCCTAGTACATCTTCCCATTTTTCATTTCTTTTAAACTTTTTCCATTTTAGCTTAGATCGCTGATTTTATTTTTAGGTCTGATGATGAACAGAGTTCAGCGGATAAGGAGAGACTTGCCAGGTAGGAGAATGGAGATTTCAAGCATGGACAAGCAGAGTATTTCCTTTCCTTAATGTTTCTCTAGGCATCACTTCTCTTTTTTTTTCCCCCCCCCCCCCCCC
>NW_020799134.1:1592846-1601042 GCF_003259725.1 Athene cunicularia | reverse complement strand
TTTTTGAAAAACCCACCTTAGTAACCCAGTTAAAGCGCGTGTGCCGGATAAAAAGAATCAAACCAGGCTGTGGTTTGATCTCGGGGGGTTGGCGGGGACTGTGCCCTGCGAGCAGGCGTAGGAAGGGCGTGGGAAGCGTCAAGGGCAGCACTTGTGGTGCCTTTTCACGGGTCTGTGCGTGCCTGGTCGATGGTCCCTCCCCAGGGGCCTTGATCTGTGCAGAAACCAGTGTTTGTCCCCTCTAAAGCTCTCCCTCCTGCCGCCACACGGTAGCAGGCTCTCAGGGTAACTGTCTTCGCAAAGGCACTACAAGGTGAGAGTCCTCCGTTTGTAATTTAGGTGCCCGAGTTGTAGCTGCTGCCCTGGCCTCCTCGTAGGGTTGTTGGAGGCGCCCGAGTGTCTGAAAGGTGCCGAAGGGGATTTGATTCCTCCTCAGGCAGGCTGGGACGAGTCGCCTCAGCCTGCCTGCACCAGCGCTCTTTAACAGCGGATTTCCTCAGTCGAGCGAGGTGAACCCCACTTTGAGAGCAGAGGCCGCGGTAAAGGAAGAAATCCTTTGGCTTGCTGCAGCGTTGTGGAGCTGATGGGGAAGGTTCTCTCTGTGCTGAAGTAGCCCAGCCTGGCTCGCTGCCTCCACCTGGGCGCCGGTGTGAGGGGGGAGCGAGGTGCCCGGCGGCCGCGGAGGGCAGCTGCACACTCTCCTCCTTGCACTTGCTCCCGCGTTCCTTCGTGCACGCCCAGCATGTGAGGCGCTTGTAGCCCTTCTAACTCCTGCCGACCCTGACGCATCTCTTGTGTGTTTTTGCACTCCGGCCTCGTGGAAGCGTTTGAACGTGGGGAAGCGGCTTCTGGCCCGTTGGTGACTTGCTCTTCCTCCTCTCCTCCCTGGCCTTTTGCAGGGAAAATCACAGCGAGATTGAACGTAGGCGGAGGAACAAGATGACCGCCTACATCACGGAGCTGTCGGACATGGTGCCCACGTGCAGCGCCCTGGCCCGCAAACCCGACAAGCTCACCATCCTGCGCATGGCCGTGTCGCACATGAAGTCCCTGCGCGGCACCGGCAACACCTCCACCGACGGCACCTACAAACCCTCCTTCCTCACCGACCAGGTCTGGGCTTGACGCTGCTTCGTGGGAGATGGGTGCTGGGGTGGGTTTAGAGGGTGTCACCGGCTCGGCTCTGGAGTTAAGAGCGCATCTGTCTGTCTGTCTGCGAGCGCAGGAGCTCAAACACCTGATCCTGGAGGCGGCCGATGGTTTTCTGTTCATCGTGTCCTGCGAGACCGGGCGGGTGGTTTACGTCTCCGACTCGGTGACCCCCGTCCTGAACCAGCCGCAGTCAGAGTGGTTCGGCAGCACCCTCTACGACCAGGTGCACCCCGACGACGTGGGCAAGCTGAGGGAGCAGCTCTCCACTTCCGAGAACGCGCTGACAGGTAAGAGCAGCCCGGGGAGGGCTCGACGGGGGGGGCGGGCGGCACGAAAGCCTGCGGAGGACTTGGATTAAAACCTTCCCTTTGTAGAAGGAACCAAACCCTGGTGCCTTTCTAACAAGGATCCTGCAGCCCCCCCCGAGAGTGCATCGAAAGGTACCACTGGTGACACTTGTGTTCTGCTAGTTTCCCGAACGCGTTACCTGGGGGGCCGGCGTTGCCGAAAGGACTCGGGGCGCAGCAGCGTCTTGGTTTTGCTTTTTTTTTATTTTTTTTTTTTTTTAGGTCGCATCCTCGACTTGAAGACGGGGACTGTCAAGAAGGAAGGCCAGCAGTCCATGAGGATGTGTATGGGCTCGCGACGCTCTTTCATCTGCCGGATGAGGTAACGAAGAGATTTTTGGGGAAATCTCCTTTGAGCCTGAAGCTGAACTTGCTCCCTGGCCCCTTCACGCTTTATTTCAGCCTTTTTTTTTTTTTTTTTTTCATTCTGGGGTAGATGTGATGTAACATGGCCGAGCTTTCCAGTTGGGTTCTTGAGGTGTTTCTTTGCCCTGGGCTAAGACAAGCGTTCCAGGCTGTTGTAGAAGATCCAGTTTCAAGTAACAATTTGTTGTGACCCCATGTGTCACCTCCCTTGAAGTCTGTAGACCAAGGGCTTTTCACTTGGAGATCCAGAGGTTCATCCCCACTTAGAGGATGTTTCCGCTTATTCAAGAGTGTCAAATTGTTTTGCTGTTGACCAAGGAAGATAAAAGCCTTTTCCCTTCGTGTTTCTGACCCCGGTACAGGTGTGGCAACAGCTCGGTGGATCCAGTCTCTGTCAATCGGCTCAGCTTTATGAGGAATCGCTGCAGGTGAGTCGCGCAGGAGCTGCGGGCGGGCGAATTGCGTCGCCGGGAGCGCGAGGAGCTGCAGCCCCGGCCCCAGCGTGGTGGGGACACGCGGCGGGGGGCGTGTAGGGGCGGCTGGTACAGCTTGCAGGAGTTCAGAACCAAAGTACCCCTCTGCTGAGGAAGGTAATCCTGGGGAGGATTAATCTTTAGCCCAAGATGGTGTTTGGAGTCAGTTTAACGCCACCCGTGCTTTATGCTGTCGTGGGGCTCAGGTGTATGTTGTCCCTTTTTAATTTGAAATTGATAGAGATTCCAACCTCTTCTCTCCTTGAGCCTCTTGCATTTACGTTAAATCTTTGTTCTTTTTTTACCCTGTTCTGCTGAAGTTTGTTTTTGTTTTTGTTTTTTTTAAATACAAGTAAAAACTCTTTGCCTCGCCCTCCCCTGGTTTAACATACAGCACGATCAGCCTGTTTCTCTCTCCCAAGGAATGGTTTAGGCGCAGCCAAAGACGGCGAACCTCACTACGTGGTGGTGCACTGCACAGGCTACATAAAAGCCTGGCCCCCCGCAGGTAATCCCTCAGCTGGAGGGTTCTGTTGTGGCTGGGTTTAAGAGCGTGTGGGCCGAAGTTGTCTGTTCTGTGCTCTGAACGCGCCAGCAAACGCTTCGCACGTGTGTCTGTCGCGTTTTCTTGTCTGGAGATCGAGCCGGGTTTTGCTGATGCTGGGTCAGAGGTGGAGTCTCTGCGCAGCGGTGATGCTGCGCTCTCTGATAGGCTGGTTTGATAAAAGTTTAGAGATCTTCAACCCTTCTGGTGGAAAAAAGGGCGAGGGAGCAACTTAATTCACCAAATCACTTCACGGAGAGGGATACGGAATTACAAAACGGGGCGGAAAGATGTACTGAAGTCAGAATGCCCGTCTTTTTCCTCTGAAATTACCGCCCTTTCCTGCGTTAACCTTGCTGGGATTTTTTGCGCTCCTCTCAGGTGTTTCCCTGCCTGATGATGACCCGGACGCTGGCCAGGGCAGCAAGTTTTGCCTCGTGGCTATTGGCAGGCTCCAGGTGGGTGGCATCACTCAGTGGTCCAACATTGCCTTGTCCCGAGAGTCCCCAGAGTTAAACTGGTCTGAAGACGTTTCCGCGGTGGCCACAACCCGCCGGGAGAGAGCAGCTCTTGCAGGAGTTGGTAACGCTGCCCCGGTCTGGCCTTGCAGGTCACCAGCTCGCCCAACTGCACGGACATGAACAATGTCTGTCAGCCAACAGAGTTCATCTCCCGGCACAACACCGAAGGCATCTTCACCTTCATAGATCACCGGTGTGTGGCTACGGTTGGCTACCAGCCACAGGTGAGCATGTCACGGGCAGAACTGCTGCTCAGAGTTCCTTTTCCCTCCTCCCTGTCTCGTACGTCGTGGCTCTGCTTGTCTGACAGATCTGATAAAACAATGCCCAGGGCCTAAACCAGCCATGTGGTTCTTCTCCGCCAGTTGCTTTTTCGTGTGTTTTTCTCAGTACTTTGATCACTGGAAGGGTGGGTGGCTCTGGATTATGTCTAATGTCAATTAGGATCATTTTTGCCTCTGTTTGAGTCGGAGATCAAACGTTACTCAACTGCTGTTGTGCTTCTCTTCAAAATCCAGCACGCCAGCTCCTCCGCTCGGGTCGTGTAGCGGAGATTTGGGCGGGGGGGGAGCAGTAATTACCTGTCCAAAGGGGAATTAACGGGGCAGACCTGAAAGGGGGAGTCTGCCTGCCAGATGAACTGACTTGATTTTTCTCCCCAATTCCTTTAAAATCAGGAACTTCTGGGGAAAGACATTGTGGATTTCTGCCACCCGGAAGACCAGCAGCTTTTGCGGGACAGCTTTCAGCAGGTAAAACCCTTCAGCTGCCGCTTTGCGTGCGGCGTGGCATTCGGATCGGAATCTGTCTTGGTTCTTGCAAAGCGATGAGACTGATTGGAAAACCCGAGAGGAAAAGAAACCTTAGATATTTCTCCTTTTGCCCAATGGCAAACGGTGACAGATAACAGTTCACGTTAACTGTAAATGTGCAAAACAAACCAGAAGCATCTGATGTCTAACTCTTGAATTCATCCTCTGGCTGCTAGCCCAGTCTGCTTTTAGGGCCAGAGACGTGGCTCCAAAGTGCCTACTCGAATGCCATGCTTCTGTGGCTGAAACATTGGTTCATCTCTAGGGCCCAGCCCAGTGCTGCGGAACTCGAAATGGATGTGGTTTGCTTGCCCTGTTGTCGTTACTCTTATTTCTGAGGGCGTTGGACTGGTGGCAGGGCAGGTAAGACTGCCCCTGTGCTTTCATGACTCCAAAAAAGTAGCTGCTCATGTCCATTTGTGCAAACAGCTGGAATCAGGAGCAACAGCATGTGCTTCATTTACTCTGGAGGCTTTTTTCATACATCTCACCAGTGCAAAGAGATAAGAAAAGTGGAAGCCAGAAGGGGGACGTTAGATTCCCCTGCCGGGGGGTTCAGGAGCCGGGGGAGCCGGAGGGAAGCGCGGCGGCGGCCGTTAGCTGGGGCAGACCGCGGCACGGTCTGGAGGCGTCGAGGCAAAGGGCCATCACGGGGTTTTAGCAGGGGGGGGTGGCTTGTGCTCAGAAGCTCTTCAACACCTTCTTTTATCAGGTACTACTGATGGCATTACGTTTTTTTAGGTGGTGAAGTTAAAAGGCCAGGTTCTGTCAGTCATGTTCCGATTCCGATCCAAAAACCGGGAATGGCTCTGGATGAGAACCAGCTCCTTTACCTTCCAGAACCCCTACTCGGATGAAATTGAGTACATCATCTGTACCAACACCAACGTCAAGTATGTACATGGAAATGACTTGCCAACCACCAGTGCTAGCACCTGAACCGCTGGGATCTCCTCCCGGAGTAACCGGCAGCACAGAACTGCGGGAGCTTTGGCCTCTCCCCCTCGCCAGGCTTTGTGTGGGCCCTGGAGAAGTCCCTCAGTCCCGTGAGCGCTTTTCCTGGGCTGTGGCAGGCACTAGAGGACTATAAAGTGCAAGAAATGTAATTCCTTTGGCTGGCGGGTTGTGCGGCTTAGCGAGCTGCCAAACTGGGCTCCAGCAGGGCCGTTTTTAAACTCTGGTGGCTGGAGCGAGTCTCCTGGCTGCGTGTTTGCCTTCGGAGCTGATGTCAGGGCCCTTGGCTGTAGCTCTCGGGCTCCTGCGGGGCTCTGCCACCGAGGGTGGGCAGCAAACGCTTTGTTTTTCTTCGCTGCTGTAGTTTGTCCTCGGACTCGGAAACGAGCTCCAGTGGGGAGGCCGCTTTCACCGCTGCGCTCTTCTTTCCCTTCTCTTTTGACTCTCCGGTGGGTTGGGAGTGATCAGAGCTGCTCTCTCTTCCCACGAGTGAGCTCCAGGCCCCTTACAGAAGAGCAGCAACTGAAATAAAGGAGAAAAAATTTAAAAAATAAATGCATGCCTGCACGTGACTCCTAAGTGCAGGCTTGGTGGGTGCAGCAAGTGGCGTCTCTCCAGGCAGGCAAGCGGAAGGCTAGATTGCTTGTGGGCTAGTGAAAAACTGGGGTTTGTTTTTTTGTTTTGTGGTTTTTTTTTTGGAAAGAGGCAAAGCCCTAGAGCGCAGGTAGCACGTCGTCCCTTCCTGCAGCTGGCAAACTGCTGCTTTCTGATGGGGAAGTGTTGGGGGTTGAGCAGGGACAGACCCTCCTGGCCTTAAAGAGCTGAGCGCAGGGCCGAGCCTGACGCGGCTCTGATCCGGGCCTTAATCCCTGTCCCGGTGTTAGAGAGATCTCTTCGAGCTCATCCATTCCACTCGCATCCATCCTCACAGCCAGCCTTCGCGCAGCACGGCGCAAGTCCAGGCCAGCTCTGGCTCTGCTGGGGGGTGAGGTGCGTTTTATCCGTGCGCAGCTTCACCAGGTTTTCCGCGTTGTTTCGTCAGGTGCTACGGAAGCAGCAGCTTGCAAAAGAACTGCCGAGAAAACGCTGGATTGTTATTCCTTTCTTGTGGGAGTTAACCGTTAACTGACTTCTGACGGTTAACAGAAGAGCATAAAGAACACCAATGGCTTGGGCTTAAAACCTAAAACTGCCGGTGGTCTCTGCATGCTCCAGCCTGGAGTGTCTGACCTAGAGCTGAACAGAAAACCTCGGGGGTTCTTGGGTTCCTCCAACCTTTGCTCGTGCTTTAAGGACGCTGCAGATCTGCCCGTGCTCCTGGTGTAGGTTGTAAGCGCTCCCCTGCTCAGCGCCTGAGTGGGAGGGGGCAGAGCCCCTGCCTTCCCTGACAGCCCCCTTTCAGAGGGGAAGGAGCCTTCACTCAAACAGGTTTTGGAAAAGCAAAGCTTCCAACCGAGCCAGGCGCGTTCTCCTGCACGCAGTAGCCGACTGTTTGCTTTCCTTTGGTATTTTTTTTTAATTTTTTTTTTTTCTTTCTTTCTTTCTTTGCTTTTAAAGGAACTCCAGCCAGGAGTCTCGGCCTGCCCTGTCAAACTCCATGCAGAGGCCCCAGCTGGGGCAGAGTGTCAGCCTTCCCCTGGAGATGGGCACGGCGCAGCTGCCCGCAAGGTCAGGAGGTGCTCAGCTCCTTTTACCGTGCCTCTCTTGCTGGTTCTGCCCTCCCGTCAAATAGCCTTCCTACCCAACCTTTCCTCTCCGCAGCAGTGAACTCCTCTGGGCTAATGAATCACTGGTGTAACCACAGAGTAGCTGTTCCCTTGGCAATCGTTTTTAGCAGCCGGTGCTCTCCTGTTACAGAGCCTTTCTATTTTAGGCAGCAGCAGCCACCACAACAGACAGAGCTGGAAGTGGTCCCGGGAAGAGAGAGCCTGTCTGGTTACGACCACTCGCAGGTAAATCAGCGCGGGGTTTGGTTACTCCCTGCATTTGCTCTCCGGTGTTATTTAAATTCCCTTCTGCCGGGCCCTGAAAGGTGGCTGCACGGGATTGACTTGAGGCTGCTCAGAGTTGGGAGAGGAAGGTGATCTGCTTCCTGGGCTCCCCGCTGCTGCCACGTGGGCCCTGTAAAACATGGGGGAGCCCGGTGGGGGGACCCCCACCTCCTACACACGAGCCCTCTGCCCGCAGAACCCCCGGCCGCCTCCTCTGTGCTCGAGGTACTAACGGCTCCCGCTTGCCCGCGCCAGGTTCCCGTTCAGCCCGTGGCAGCCGCCGGCCCGGAGCACAGCAAGCCCCTGGAGAAGGCAGAGAACCTTTTTAATCAGGAGCGGGACCCCCGGTTCAGCGAGATCTACAGCGGGATGGGCGCAGGTAGGGAGCCCGCAGGGGTGGGGTCGCCTCCCTCCGCGCGGTGCTGCCTGCGGGCCTTGCAGACCAGCGCCGGCTTTGAGGCTGGGTGGAGGATTCCCGTCTGTGGCGGTGAGCTGCTGCGGCAGTGAGTTGTCCTGCAGCGGCGTTTCGCCGGGGAGGGAGCGGGCGTGAGGTGCCTCTCGCTCCGCTCTCGCCGCCGGCCTCGGGCTGAGCCTTCCCGCTTGTCCCCCCCACCCCGAGAGCGGTTCCCTCCGCCCCAGTCTGAGCCCTGAGCGTGGTGGATGCTCCGACCCCGGAGAACCTTAATGCGAGTTTATTAGTAAAACGGAGAGGAAATCAAATTAAACGGGCTTTTACAAAACCATCTGGAGTCCGTCTCTGGACCAGGAGCAGCCGTGTTTGCCTTGGCTCGGAGTGCTCCCCCCTCGCGCGGGCGTGTCTGTCTGTCCCCGTTCCTGCTGCAGAGACTCCCCCGGCCCCGCGGTGACCCGGCCTCTCTCCTCAGACCAGAACAAAGCCCTCCCCGCCGGCTCCGTGCCCGCCAACCAGCCCCTCTTCACGCAGGGAAACACCTTCACCCCCTCGCGACCCACCGAGAGCTTCAGGTGAGGCGGCTTTGTCCTGCCCCGCTGTGCCCCCCCAGCAGCGGGGTGTTCC
>NW_020799134.1:1583280-1592796 GCF_003259725.1 Athene cunicularia | reverse complement strand
TGAGGGGTGGCTGGCGGGAGCCCTCGAGGGGCAGCAAGTCCCACAGGGTGCTGCTGGGGCTGTCGCGTGGCTCCTCCACCGTGCTGTAAGGCAAAGTTGTGGCGGAGGCCACGGGGCTGATGTTGACGATGCACAATGCTGCAGCCTCGTCCACGGGGCTGCTGCTGCTGCTGCAGCCAAAGTAACGGCCCTGGCGGTAGCCAGTGGCACGGGCTCCCCGGTGGCCCTGCCCCATGGGCCGGGGGCGCAGTGAGACCCCCTTGTGCCAGATGGGCTCCTCCTCCTCGGGCAGCTGGAGGTGGGGCTCAGGCTGCGGCCCCAAGGGGTCCCGCTGCAGGTACGGCTCTGGCTTGGCGTAGGGCAGCACCCCACAGCCGCTCTCCTGCGGCCGCGTGTTCGTCTCCACCACGAAGCGCCCATCGGGGCCGCGGCAGATCCGCTCCAGGGGCACGTGCTCCCCGACGTGGCTCTCGTACACGGCGTACCGGGAGCTGGCCCCAGCAATGCTGAGGCCCAGGCTGGTACCGGCCTTCTCGCCCCACAGCAGCGTCCGGCGCAGGCTCCGGTAGGGGGATGGCTGCAGCTTCAGCTTCATGGTGCTGTCTGGGCTACCAGAGCCACGAGAATTGCTGTAAGGGAGAACTGCTGCAGCACCCTGTCTGGACTCCAGGCTTGTCCTGCTGCCCCCTGTGTGGGGAGAGCTTGTGCTGGGCATCTGGCAGTGGGTACCGTGACCCTGCGCCGCTGCTTCTGCACTTTCTAATCCTTTCTTCAGCCAAAACTCCCCAGGGGAGCCCTATGCCATAGCACCCCCCGGCCCCAGCACCCCATCCTAACACCACCCCTGTGGCCAGCCCTCGGCCAGTGGTGGGGAGCAGCTGCCCCCGGGCCTGTCCCTCTGCCCCCAGCCAGAGGCAAATGAATGATGGGGAGCGCAGCGAGACAGGGAGGGAGTGGGAGGAGGAGGGAGCGTGGCATGGCATGACTTACTGTGGAAGTGAAAGCTTCTTGCTGGGGGAGAAGACGAGTGGTGGATCTGGAAGGTCATGAGAACACAAGGGGATCACACAGCGAGCAACTCAAAGTGATGATGATGAGGAGACAGCAGCACGTGCTCAGCCCTACCACAACCCCAGGCTGGCCTGTCCCTTCCCCCGGCACCGGGTCCCGCCACCGCGCACACAGCGCTCCGAGCTCTCCTGGAGCACCGGGGTCCTGGCACTCAGCCAGCTGGCTCCTACCTTGCCTTCGCTTCTGGATGCGGGCGGCACGCCGGCGGTTCATGATGCAGGCAGCCACGGTGCTGAAGATGACAGCCACGCTGAGGAAGCAGATCCCCCCGATGACCCCGGCCAGCACCGGCTGCGGCAGGAGCTCCGGCAGTTGGGTGCGAGACGGATACACCTCCATGCCTGGGTCAGACAGGAGACACTATCAGAGGCTCAGTTCCCCGAGGAGCTTGCCAGCACAGTGGGCACAGCCTCCCCCGGGTCGCCAGGATCACGGTGGCAACAGCGAAGCCTCAGCGCTCCCAGCCCTCAGGGCTGGTCTGTCTTTGGGCAGACCCATGCCCTCCACCAGGAGCAGGGATGCTCTGCGTCCCCTGGTCTAGCAGCAGGGACACTCGGGGTGGGAGCAGGGTGAAGGGGTTTCTGTTTGGAAAGATCCTAGACCACACTGAGTACTTTACACCTCTGGTTTCTGTCCTCAGGGCAGGAAGAGCAAGTGGGAGGTAGCCCAGGCCTCACCTGCTGTGGAGATGTTCACCGTGTTGCTGGGATCGCTGATGTAGCTGCCAGCAAAGGCCACCAGGCGGAACTCGTAGAAGGCGTCCTGGGGGAGCAGAGGGCCATTAGCCTTGTTGGAATGCTGGCCAGCCAAGCTTCAGCCCACACGGAGGCAGAGCCAAGCAGCTCTGTGGCACTGCCAGATGCCCCATCTCCGGGTAGCAGCAATGCAGATGTAACCCCCCTCCCTTTCTGTGTCCCCTCAGAGCTGCCCCGCAGCCAGGGAGCACCCGGTGAGATTCCCACCTTGATGAGTCCCGGCACCAGGATCTGGGTCTCTGTGCTGGGGATGGAGCGGTCCAGCACCTCCCAGCCGCCCTTGTCCTGCCGCAGCTCCAGCGCGTAGCCGCTCAGCGCCACTGAGAACTGAGCCGGGGGCTCCCACTGCAGCAGGACCCCACGTACGGTCTCGTTGGCCGTCAGAGCCCGTGGCGGGGACAGGAAGATGCGCATGGTCATGGCCGGCGGCTCTGGAGGCACTGTGGTCACTGGGAAGCCTGAGGAGAAAGGAGACATTGGTGTGGGAGCTGATCCCCGGGGGCAGCAGGGCAGAAACAGGAACCTCTCAGGTGCTTGAGGGCTTGGCTGGGGGGGACGGACGAGGGCTATTCTGGAGAGCGCACGGGCCCCCTCTTACCCTTGGGCACAGAGGTGACAATCTGGCTGAAGGGGCCGCTGCCCAGCTTGTTCTGGGCCAGAACGCTGAACTGGTAGCTCATGTCTGGCTGCAGATTCTCCACCACGAGGTGCTGAGCCCCCACTGGCACCGAGAGCGACACCCAGTCATGGTGGGCTCGGGGCGGATGCTTCACCCTGAGGAGATGTGGGACCTGTGAATCTGGAGCCAACAGCCCCGGTGGGATGGAGGCAGGGGGGGGACACCAGGTTCTGCCTGTGGGGACTCACAGCGGCGTGTACCAGACGCTGAACCTCTGGAAATAGCCTCCATCGAACCCTGGCTCCCAGGAGATGTTGGCTGCCCGCAGCAGCGGGAGCACAGAGACGTTGGTGACAGCGTGAGGGCTGGTACCTGGCGGGGGACGCAAAGACGTGTCAGACCGGGCAGCAGCCATGCAGGGGCACTTCCACCCCAGGGCAGACGCAGGCGATGCCGGCCCCGCCAGGGACCGGCGACTCACCCAGGACATGGACGGAGGTGGCGGTGCTGACACTGGCTACCTGGTTGGTGGCCACGCACTCCCAGACCCCGTGCTGCTCTTTGACAAGCGGGCGGAAGACAAGGCTGCTGTTGCCATCCACCTGGGCGCCGCTCTTCCCCACGCTGCCCACCTGCGTGATAAGGCACGGGCAGGCTGACGGCGGGCGACCACCCAGCCCACCGCACCGCAGGGCCGGGCAGCTGCTCTGCAGCGACCCTGCAGCACTGGGGCCTCGGGGAGAACAGAACCTGACGTGATCCACCACCCTGGGGCTGGGTTAGGAACAGGTGCAGGATCTTGCCCTGGTTTCTTAGAGGGCAACACAAGCAAAGTGCCCTGGGCCTCTTCTCCCACAGGAGCCAGGAGAGAGATAACCCTGCTGTGTCTGCGGGGACGGCCCCAGGAGCGATGCCCCAGAGGTCAAGGGCAGTGTCTGCCTCCCGGGAGGGCTCTGCTGGTTCCCCAGAGCAGCAGCTCCTACCTTCAGCCAGGCAACAGTGGGCGGGGGATCCCCGTGGGCCGTGCAGGGGATCACCAGCTCCCGGCCCACCTCCTGGAAGTATTCCTCCTTGGGGCGCATTGTGAAGGCAGGGGGGTCCTGGAAGACAGGCAGGGCTTGGCAGCAGGCGGGACAGGGCACAGACCCGTGGTGGGGCAGACGATGGGCACGGCAGGGTGGGAGCAGCCTGGGCGCAGGCAGCGTGCCCATCACCCAGCCTCACCTTCAGCAGGACACGCGTGGGCCGGGAGGTGCCGGCGGTGCCGTAGCTGTTGTACGGGGTACACGTGTACACTCCCAGCGCATCGTCGTTCCCCGTCGCAATGACAATGGAGCCATCCGGTCTCATGGACCAGCCAGGGAGCTGGGAGAGGGGGGCGTGGGGTCAGGACAAGGGGCTCGGGGGCGTGGGGAGGCGGGGAGGGCGCGACCGGTGGCACCTTGTCCAGCTCCAGCGGGCGCCCGTCCCTCGTCCAGCTGACAGAGAGCAGGGGGGGGTTGGCCCTGGCGGGGCAGTGGATCACACCCTGCATCCCCTTGGGCAGGGGGGTCTCTGGGAGCATGGTGGTCACCTGTGCCGGATCTGCAAGGACAGGCAGGGTGCCAGGGCCTGAGCGAGGGTGGCGGGGGGCCAGGTCCCCGTGGCTGCTGAAGGGGCAGCCCCTTCCCACCATGGCCCACAGGGACCCCCACAGGCTGGCCCAGCAGGGCCTTTCTGTGAGCAGAGCTGGTGACAGCACGGCCTGGGCTTGCGAGCGGCTGTGGGACTCTTACACAGCACTGTGACAAAGGCTGAGGCAGAGGGTGGCTTCCACAGCCCGTTGCTAGGGATGCAGGTGTATTTGCCAGCGTCGTCCGGGGTCGTTCGCTGGAGCAGCAGACTCCCGTCCACCAGGACACGGACCCGAGCCTGGAGGTGGCTGCAAGGGGAGGGGAGGGCAGTGGTGAGAGGTGCCTCCGAGACTGTCTGTCCTCAGAACCCCGTGGTGAGCAAAGCCCCCGCCACGCATCCCGCCCGCCCACCGTGCTCAGATCCCGGCTTCGCAGGGCACAGAAGCCCCTGCCCGCCCCAGCACCGCCAGCAGGAGCCCATGGCTGCCTTGGTGCCATCCCCGTCCCCACTGTACCTGAGGTGGAAGACGTTGCTGCTGCCCTGGAACCAGGTGTAGGTGAGGTTTCCTGGGTACGCCTCAGCTTGGCACACCAGAAAGACATCCTGGGAGACGTTGACGGTGACATTCTGGGGTGGCACCACGATGATGGGTGGCCCTGCAGCGTGGAGCAGAGGTGATGGTGAGGGTGGGGGATGGCCCCACCTGCTCCCAAAGCCCATCACACCCATGTCTGCCCCAAAACCAACCCCCATGACGTGTCTCCCTCCGTGCTCTGTGGCAGCACCCAGCTGGGTGGCCCATGTGGCCAGCGCTGGGAGAGCAGCGGCTCCTACCCTGCACGAGCACGCGGGTGGTATGGGTGATGGTGCCCTCCTTGCTGGATGCGTGGCAGGTGTAGGTGCCAGCACTGGTGCGCTCCACAACGGCGATGCTCAGCGTCCCGTTCCTCACCTGCAAAGGCAGCGGGCGTGTGGCATGGCCAAGGGACAGGAACTCAGGACTGTGGTGCTGCGGGCAGGGCCGGGGGCAGGAGGGGGGTTCCACCACAGTGGGGACAGTTGCTCGTGCTCCAGCCAAGCAGAGTTGCATTGCTCTGCACATCTGGCTGCCCCACGAGACCCTGGCGAGCGTTAACTGCTGATTTCCACCCTCACCTGCACCGTGTCCCCGCTCTGGACAGCCAGGTCGCTCCTCTTCCAGATGACAACGGGCTTGGGGTTGCCGGCAGCTGTGCAGGTAAGGCTCAGTGCATCCTGGTCCCGCACCTCCACGAATGCAGGGGGGGTCTCCAGGAAGGTGGGGGGTGCTGTAAAGACAAGCCCAGACCCTCAGCCGCAGCTCCAGATGAACTGCCCTTGGAAGAGCAGCAGATTCAGTCCCAGCCCTGCGAGATCTTGGCCAGTGGCGGGCAGAGCAGCGCCCGGGGGTGGGATCACCAGTACCGTTGACAGTGAGGTGGATCCAGGTGCCGTTCTGGAAGTCGGCGTCGGTGCTGTGCCGGTCAAGGAAGAGCACACGGCACTCGTACCAGCCTTGGTCCTCGGCACGCAGGAGGTCGATGCGCAGCGAGGCGCCTTCCTCGATCCGCACGCGACCTGCACACCCAGGAGCGGCTGTCACAGCTGCGTCCCCCGGCCACCTGCCCTCCGGGGGCCTGCCAGCAGCACTCGCCCTCGCTGCAGGCTCAGCAGCTTCCCCGGGCAGTGGCAGGGTCTGCCCGTGCAGCCAGGCCATGCTCAGACTTCTTCCACCTTTGCTGGCGCGATGGGGGGCTGGGAACGGCCGTGGGACAAAAGCCAGGGCGGCCGTGCCGCGGTGGAGGTTGGTCACACCGACATTTAGCACCACACCTCCTCCTGCTCTCGGGGAAACGGGACAGGACGTGGCAAAGGGCTCTGCTGCCCACCCCCGCCAAGGGTGGTCTTGGCGGGGACCCCAGGTGGGTCTGTCCACCGCGAGCATTGCTCCCAGCAGCTGGTCCCACTGCCCGCTCCTCAAGCTGCCAGCCTGTCTGCAAAATCCCTCCCCGCACACTTCCTCATTGCCTTTTGGGGACCCTTCCCCAGCAGCCTCAGCCACCCTTTCCCCCAGGAGCCCCACTAAGCTCCAGGCACCCTGCGCTGTCCCCTCTCCCCACAGCACAGGGGGGTCTAGCTGAACCCCTGCCTGACCCGCAGGGGCACAGACCCCTCGAGGGGCACACGGCAGCAGGGGTGCTCTGGGGCCGTGGGACCCTCACCCCGAGTAGACAGCAACCCTGTGTTCCACGGCCTCTTTGATGAGGAGGAGGATAAGGGCGCAAAGCGACAACGAGCACAGCCCTTTAATCCCCTGGGCTATTATCAGAGCCATAATCGGCTCAGGCGTGCAGCAAGGCAGTTGGCTCAGCCCCGGCCGGGGTGCACTGCCTGCGGCACCCACTGCCCTGGCACCCCCCGGCTCTGTGCCCCTGACCCCGCTGCTGGCCTCCACGGCCCAGAGAGCAGCTCCAGGCCGGGATGTGGGTTTAGCCCCAGGTGTGGCATGGCCTGGGGTGGCCTTGCTGCCAGCACTCCAGGGCAGGGCTCCAGCCGCTGTGCTGGCAGTGCCACACACAGCTCCTGGCACCAGAGTGGTCCGTGACGCTCCCGGTGACTCCCCAGAGCTCCCTGGGACCAGCCGCTTCCGGACACATTTCCAACAAAGCAGGTTGTGCCAAACCCTGCTGTCAGCTCTGTGCAGAAGCTTGGTGCCGCAGGCAGTCTCCACGCGCTGCCTGAGCCACTGGAGCCCAGGCCGGGCACTGCATGGGTGCCACCAGCAGCAGGAGGCTGCACCCCGCCAGACCAGCCTGGTGAGGAGGAGGAGGAGCGGCAGGGCCCGGCCGGCTGGTTGGGGCACAGAGGCTGGGCGGCCGAGGGACAGGATCCCATGCCGAGCGCTGGGGCCACACAGCCCCGTGCTCACCCAGCGCACAAACACGTGCGAATCTCTGCCAACAGCACCCGGAGCTTCCTCCAGCCGCTGCAGCCACCGCTGCATCCCCCACCCCTCCTGCTTTGCCCCAGGCCAGCTCCGACCCAGACCCACGGCATCTCCTGCCGCAGGATGCGCGGGGACAGGCAGACATATCTGGGTGCCTCTGGCAGCGTCCCTCACCCGGGTGGGGGAAGCAGTGAGAGGGGTGGCAGCAACAACCAAACAGCCACGGGAAGCGGGGTCCTCCCCCCCTCGGCCCCGAGCCCGCTCCCACGCCGAGCCCTGGGAAGCAGGGCAGCTCCAGAGAGCTCCAGGAAACCCCATCCCTGCCTGCAGCTGCCAGCTCACAGCCCCCAGGAGCCGGTGGGAGCAGCAGGCTCCTGAACAAAGATCCCTTTGGAAGGGATCAGAGTGCCCTGGGGACGCCCCTCAGCCTCCCCCTAATCCCCCGTGCCGGCCCCATCCCCCTCCTCCTCTTCCACCACCCTGCCGATAACAAAACCTCTGCTGCCCTCCGGACCAGCATCCCCCGGTGCCTGGCAACCGTCATTCAGAGGGACACAAAGGGGCTGTAGCCCCAGCCGCCGTGCTTGCCGTCAGGGATGGGGTGCCCGCGCAGGCGGCCTGACCAGCATCACCGGCCCTGCTCCAGGCCAGCAGACGGCAGGGGACAGGACCTGTGACACCGTGGGGACAGCGGCACATGGGGGAGGGCTGCCCCCATCCCCCCAAGAGCTCCCAGAGGTGGCTGCAGCCACCCTGTCCCCAGGGTGGCTGCAGCCACCCTGTCCCCAGGATGCCCCCAACTGCCCCACGAGGGATGTGGGTGACAGCAGCAGCCCCCCGGCCCCTCGGGGTGACCCTGATCTGCTCTGCCTGGGAAGGGCTGGAGGAGGGGCTGTCCTCGTCCTTCCCCTGCACCCACAGCCCCTGCCCTTCCCTCCACCCCTTCCCAGCCCCCCAGAGGACTGTAAACCAGCCGTCCCGCTGCCATGGTGACGGCCACCAGCCCCCCTGCCCACCGACCTTGCCCTCATTATAGCTGCCAGCCCCCTTCCCCCAGCGCTGATCCCCTGCCCCCCAGCCCCCCCGGGGCCGTGCTGGCAGCAGGGACAGGGAGAGGACTGAGGGCAGTGCAGGCAGGAGCAGGCAGGATATTGCCAGGCCCCTTCAGGGTAACCCGAACTCTTGCAGCCGAGGGGCCCCACGATGCCGGGCTCAGGTAACAGGAGCCCAGCCCGGGCCTCCCAGGAAAGCAGGTGCCTTGTCGTCACCAGAGGGTTTGCGGTCACCGCCGCTCCTACAGTGCCAGCTCAGGGCTGGCTGCAGAGCAAGGGTGTCCCTGGGCTGGCAGCGGGGACAGACCCAGGTGTGCCCCCAGATCAGTCTCCTCCTGCACAGCCCCGGGAGCAGCAGCCAGGCAGTGGCTCAGACAAGGGCTGGTTTTGGCAGCAGGGACGGGCTCCTGACCCAGGCACAGGCCGGTGCTCCAGCCCTCCCCGCGATCTCATGGGAGGACTGGAGGGAGGATTTCGGTGCATTGCTGCCACAGGCTGTTGGGGCCAGGCTCAGCCCAAAACTCCAGCCAGCTGCCAGCCCTCTCCCTCCTCCCTAGCTTCCCCATCCTCGAGGGATGCTCCTGTTGTCTTCATCTCCCTGTGTGCAGGGATCCCTCAAGGTCTGACACCACTTCACTTTAAATATCCCGTAAAGAGGAGAATATCCCCCTCCCACGCCGCAGCCCTTCCCAGCACAGCTTTGCTCCAAATCCCAGTCAGCCCAGCGATGCCAATTAGCTGCTTCACCAAAATCCCCTTCCCAGGCTCAACCTTCAAGCGACCCGCTGGGGCCGAGGCAGCGGCCTGGCAGCACTGGGGACCCGGAGCCCGGGCACAGGCAGGCAGGCGTGGGGCCGCCCCGTTCCCAAGCGGGTGGTGCTGGGGGAGCCCCAGCACCCAGAGGCCACCGATGGGACCCACTTTCCCCGGGCGGCCTCTCCCACCCTCCGCCCCAGCAGGGACCCCTCCCGCTGCCAGGCTGGGCCAGGAGCCGCCTCTCCCCTGCGCACTGGGTACCCGCATCCCCTGCACCTCCCGCTCCAGCCGTCCCCGCGGCTGCTGCACGAGGAGGGGACTCCCCGGGGGCCCACAACACCCTCTCCCGCCGCCCGGGACCAGAGGGAGAGTCTGGCGCTGCCCCGTGCCCGGGAGCGTGATTAACGCGGTCTGACAGCGGCTGAGGCCCAGCCAAGGCCAGCGGGGACACCAGGGCCAGCCGGGTCCCAGCCCCGAGGCCGGGGCCAGTAGGGCCCCCCCGGGCCCCATCACAACCCACGCCGCAGGACCTACCGACGTACTCCGGGTCCACCCGCGGCGAGTAGAGCCCGAACTTGATGAAGATGGGGAGGACGAAGCCGAATCGGACCCACTCGATCACGTAGAGAGGGGGACGGGCCTCGTGGGCGCCCAGGAGGCCGCAGCCCAGCACCGTGCTCCCCC
>NW_020799134.1:1576714-1580275 GCF_003259725.1 Athene cunicularia | reverse complement strand
CCCGGCCCCGGGCTGGCGGCAGCCCCGTCCCCTCCCTCCTCTCCCGCGGACCCGCTCCCTGACAAGTTTTCTGAGCCCAAATTAATTCCCTGAGCCACGCTCAGCTTTGGGGGGATTCATCTGGACAGCAAAGACCATTGCGGCTTTTCAAACCCATTTCTTCATTTATGTGACGCTGGGTGGCTTGGGGGGGGTTACAGAGCAGGGAAGGGGGATGACACAGCCCCCGTGGCAATCGGGGCTCACCCAGCTCTTGCCGGCCACCGGGGGACCGCACTGGCCCGGCAGCGGCTCTCAGGGCTTCAGGTACACCTCGCCCACGATCTTGTAGGGGAAGTTCCTCCAGCCGAAGATGGGGGCTTTGCTGGGCCTGTTGTACATGGCCTCCATCACCTCCGAGGTGGAGATCCCCATGCCCCACATGTACACAGCCGAGAGATCCCCCGTGAAGGACTGCTGGATGTCGAAGCCGCCCCCGAAGGCGTCCTGCTCCTGCCCCAGCACGATGGCCGCCTCCGCCCCCACTGTGTAGCCCCTCTGCAGCCCCTTGCGGGGCCAGGGCTTCCCGTTGAACCAGAAGCCCACGATGCCGGTGGCTGACTCCCAGCTGGCGCAGATGTGCTCGCTCGCCACGATGCTCTGGGGGACGCGGAAGGTGACGAACTTGCCCCCCACGTAGAACCGGTACTCGCCAGGCTTGGGCTTGAAGAGGAGGATCTCGTTGTCCTGCGCCTTGGTGGCGTAGGAGAAGAGGCTGTAGGGCCGAGTCAGGTCGGTGTAGGACTGCAGGCACACGGTGAAGTTCTGCAGCGGCTGCTCTGGCTTCGCCCTCACCAGCACGTGGGAGTTTTTGGTCTCATGGGGATACACAAACACGTGGTACTCCAGGTCTGGGGGAGGCGAGACAGAGGTGGCTTCTCCTGCCACGACGAAGACATCCCACAAGTCCCCCAGGGGGAAAGGGCTGCAGTGTGCCAGCAAGGAAGCCACAAACCACCTGGAGGTGGCCTCCAGGTCGGACCCAGAGGTGACTTTTACCACTGAGACCAGCCATGTGGGGGCTGTGGTACGGGGGGGCAAGTGCACCGGGTGGTGAGGACAAGGGGGAAGGAGGGGAAGAGCCCTTGTCCCCCGCTGTCCCCTCCCTACCCTGTATCCACAGGTTGTAGGTGGCCACAGCAGTGCCCAGCGAGCCCGTGGCCGTGCAGACGTAGGTGCCCAAGTGGGTTGTGTTGAAGGAGGGGAAGAGGAGGATGCTGTTGGGGCCTTTCTGCAGAGGGTCATGGTTGCCTTCCTTCTCCCACAGGAACTCCTGGGGGCTGAGCCGGGCCGGGTGTCACTCAGGCAGGTGGACACCCCAGGGTGCCCATGCCATGGACCACTGTGCTCCCTCCCCAGACACTTCTCCCACTGCCCGCGGGTCCAGGGATGCCGGAGCTGCCTGCCCCACGCTGGTGCCATGCCAGAGGGTGGGGAGTGCCTTACCCAGGGTCCCCCGTGACCTCGCAGGAGAGCATCAGCTGGTGGTACAGGGTGGGTGCCGGTGGGTGAGCCTGGATCTGGGCGGTCAGTTTTTCTGCAGCAGCCAGAGGGAAGGGCCAGGCTGGGGGTGTCCCTGTCCCACCCATGGGAGCCCCGTGTCTCTGCCGCCGCCCCCACCACAGACCTGCGGCACTGTTGTGGTGCCGGGTGTTGTGTCCCTGCTGCCCCCGCTGTGGTGCTCAGGAAGCCCCCTCAGGCTCTTGCTATGCTGCCATCACACCTCCTCCCTCCACCCCTGCTGCACCCCCGGCCCGCTGTGCCCACCGCACCCCTCTGCAGAGCTCTGGGTGCCCCCTCACCGCACGGCTACTGTGTGACCCCCACGCCTCCCCCTGCACCCCTCTGCGGTAGTCAGGGTGCCCCACTGCTCCCCCACCGCCACCACTGCCGCATGACCCCTGCACCCGCTGCACCTCCCGCGTTCCCCACGGGACCCAGAGGGGGTGCTGGCACAGCCCCTCCGGCCCTACCTTGTGGGGCAGCAAGGTCAAAAAATGCCGCGAAGGCGAGGAGGCAGAGCCGCAGCTGCCCCATGGTGCTGCCCGGCCTGGCCACTGGCACCTCCGTGGTGAGGGTGATCCCCAGAGTCACCGCACCACAGCCCGGGGGCTGCTCAGGGTCTGTGTGGCTACACAACAGTGACCTTCATCCCCAGGTGCCGGGGGCACTGACCCGCGGGGCTGTTTGACAATCTGTGGGAGGCCCGGAGCCAGTTTGCCTGCCTGGGAGCCTGCAGACCCGGTAGGCTGGCAGGGAGCCCGGGGACGGCGCTCAGGAGCACCCTGCCAGGCTGAGTGGTGCCCCCAGCCCTTCCCAGTTCCGTCCCAGCCCTGTCCTGAGCGCGGCTCCCTGGCTGGGGCACACAGATGGCACCTTCTTCTTGGGGGGTTGTAGAAGCCAAGGGGTGATGGGGCGGGGAGGGGAGAGCGGGGGCTGAGGCTGCCCCAGCCCCGGATCCGGCCGGCTCTCATGGCCCCAGCACCTCCCGGAGCCGGGGTTTCACCACCACGTCGCCTTTCACTTCGTAGCTTAGGCTCTTCCAGGCCAGGACAGCGGGCGGCAGGCGCAGGGACTGGTAGGCGGCTCGCATCTTGTCTGGGGACAGCCCTGCATCCCACAGGTAGATGTCGGCCAGCTCTCCCGAGAAAGAGTTGTAGACGTCGAAGCCACCCCCAAAGGCGTCCTGCTCCTGCCCCAGCAGGATGGCCGCCTGCACCCCCACCGTGTAGCCCCTCTGCAGCCCCTTGCGGGGCCAGGGCTTCCCGTTGAGCCAAAACTCGGCGATGCCGGTGGCCGACTCCCAGCTGGCGCAGACGTGTTCCCAGTCCCCGCGGCCCTCGGGGACGCGGAAGGTGACGAACCTGCCCCCCACATAGAACCGGTACTCGCCGGGCTTGGGCTTGAAGAGGAGGATCTCGTTGTCCTGCGCCTTGGTGGCGTAGGAGAAGAGGCTGTAGGGCCGGGTCAGGTCGGTGTAGGACCGCAAGCACACGGTGAAGTTCTGCAGCGGCTGCTCAAGCTTGGCCCTCAGCAACACGTAGGCATCGCTGGGGTCCTTGCGGAAGACGAACACCTTTCGGTACAGGTCTGGGGGATGAGAGGGGGGACGTGGCAGGAGGTTGGGGTGTCATTCAGCCCCCTCTGACTGCCTCTGAGCCTTCCTCCCCCCCCCTCCCCCCAGCTGACCCTTCATCCCTGATGTCCCCTCTGCTGACCCCAGACTTGCTCCAGCAGCCTCCAGTCCCGCTGTCCGGGCTCTGGCATGAAGCAGAGGGCTCCGAGAGCTGCTGCCACGTCCCCTCCGGCTCCTGTCCCCCAGCGTTGCCCCTACCTTCCTGGGCCACGATCTCCGAGAGCCCGGCCAGGACGGCAAGCCAGAGCTGCAGCTGGCCCATGGTCCTGGGCGCTGCAGTCAGTGCCAGCGGGCGACTTGGTGCCAGGATGCTGCCCACTGGGTTTATGGGCCAGAGGGTGGGGGGGGAGCCGCGTCCCCCCAATCCTGTGCCCAGCAGCCTGGCA
>NW_020799134.1:1547813-1576664 GCF_003259725.1 Athene cunicularia | reverse complement strand
GGCACTCGGCCACGCTGCACCTCACTCCTCTCGCCCCACACCCCAGGGAAACCCCCGCAGGATTGACCTAGCTTGATCCTGGCTCGTCCAAGAAGCACAGGGGAAGCTGCCCCTGGCCCCCGCACCCCAACCCGCAGCTCTCGGCACGTCCCAGGACTCTGTTCATCCTGTCCTGGCCAAGGGGACGGAGCCCGAAGCCGGAGCCGTGGGCGCCAGGTGGCAGAAGAAACTGCAGCAAAGTGTCCGAGGGTCCGGCTGTGTCCTGTGAGCAGATGGGGCTGCACACAGCGCACTGCGTCCCCTGCCCGGGTATGACCCGGTCGGGAAGGGGGAGGATATTCTGCTCGGGGGTCCGTGATGCCGGTGCCAGGCTGGGTGCCGGGGTCCAGGGCAGCTGCGGGGGGGGATGGGTGGCAGGGCAGCAGCGGGCAGCTGCCCGCTTTTTGGGGATGGTGTAGGCTGAGTCGGTCCTTCCGTTTACCGCAGAGGAGCCCCCAGGTCCCGCAGGGCTGGGCTCAGCCGGGGAAGCTCCCTGTGTACCGCCGTGCTGGGCCCTGGACCCTGCGGGTGGGCAGGTCCTGGCCACGGGCTCATGCCCCTCCATCACCCCCCTCCAGCTCTCCATCCACACCCGTTCCGCCTCCCCTGTGCCTTGTGACCGCACGTGGCCGTCCCTCATGGACGGTGGCTGATGCCTCCAGAGCTGGATATAAATCACCCCACTTCCCGCTAATAGACAGCAGAGCTTCATTATGAACTTTTCCTGCTAATTTGGAGGCACAAAGAGCACACACTTCCCACTTCCTGTCCTTTGGCCCACAGGAGCCTGGCCGGAGGTGGTGGATGTTCCCCCCGGCCCCCCCGCCCCTGCCATTAACCGAGCTTGGCGAGCAGCTGACAGACGTATGTATTGTATGTAATTCCCACTGGCTGATCTCAGATGTGACACTTAGCTTGTCAGGAGGGAGTGAAAAATCCACTGTTGCTTCACGTCACCACTGCCCTTTCTGCCTGCTGAAATCCCCCATGGAGCTGGAGGGGCTGGGGCTGAGCCTTGGGAGTCCCTGTGGATGTCCAGGAGCCTGGGGCTGACACCCTGCTGGGGCGTGGGGGGATGTTTGCGGCACCCCAGGGCTATCTCCATCGAGCAAATCAGGGTGTCTGGCCCCAAACAGTGGGGCTGAGACCCCAAGGAAGGGGATAGGGGAAGGAGAGGCACCAAGCCTGGCACATAATGGGCCCACGTTGCCCTCCCCTGGGTCCTGGGGAGCATTTACCTGGGGGGAAGGAGCCGCGGGGCTGGTGGGGACGCTGTGGGGAGAGGGAATGGTGCTGGGGGGGCCTAGAGCTGGGGAGAGGCTCTCGGCTGCAGCGCCAGGAGCTCAGCAGCTGCCACTGGTGCCTGCCCTGTGCCGGCAGAGCCGGGCGGCAAGCAGCGCTGCAGGCCCCAGGCAGCAGTGCAGCACCCCCAGCCCCTCACTCAGCCCCAGCACGTGGTCAAAGTGCTCGAAGGTGCCACAGGTGGGCTGCAGCAGCTGGGTGTGCAGGAGGAAATCCACGGCCAGCCCCACGCCATAGGGCACCCAGAGCCCAAAGAAGAGCCAGCTCACGCTGATGCTTGGCTCCCAGCGTGCCCTCAGCTGTGGCACCGCCACCATGGCCACCAGCAGCACCGCCGGCAGCAGCAAGAAGAGGCAGAGGCAGAGGACAAGGTGCAGGAGGTACACTGGGGAGAGGATGTCCACGCTCCGGCGGATGCAGCTTGTCTCGGGGCCTGCCACCGTGCTGCTGGCGAGAGCTGCTGGTATGGCCAGCAACAAGGCCCCAGCCCACATAGCCACGGCCAGCCGCCGGCTCCGGGGGTCCCAGCGGCACCAGACGGTGCTGCAGGAGCCACTGCACACGAGCAGCCCCTGCGCGAAGAGGCTCCAGTGCCACAGCAGATGGGTGAGTCGGCACAATGCTGTGCCCAGCCGCCAGCCCTGCCCGATGCCCACTGCCACCGACGGCAGCAGGGCTGCAAAGAGAACCGTCCCCACGGCAAGCTGGGCTACCAGCGCCTGGCTCTGGGGCCAGCCCCAGGCGTGGGGCCGCTTGGCCAGTGCCACCAGCAGTGACCCAGTGCTCAGGGCAGCCATGGCGCAGGTGATGGCCAGGAAGGTGGGGGCCACGCGCTGGAAAAGCGGACAGTACTGGTTGTGGCAGGGAGCGGCGTCGTAGTCCGGGAAGGTCGTGCTGCTGTCGTAGGAGAAGTTGCCCATGATCTCTGACAGGTCCAGGGAGATGCTGCTCTCCAGGACCCTGGGGCTCTGTGAATGAGACCGGTGGGGGTCAGGCAGGGATGTACCTGGCCGACTGCAGGTGGCCACATCCCACGGCAATGCTTGAGACGTTCCCTCCGATGGGCTCCCACCACGGACCTGCTGCCCCGCTGGTGCTGGGGGGTTGGTGCAGGCTGAGCAGGGTGGTTTATCAGGGAGGGACACGCTGCAGGGTGAGGGGAGTCGCCTGCAGCTGATACCTTGGGAGTGTGGGATTGCCCCAGGCTGGCCCTGCTGCTCGTGGGAGTATGTATTTACTCACAGCCCCAAAGGAGGGTTGCAAACCCTCAGTGGGTGGGTGCAAACCCTGCAGCAGGTGGGTCCAACCCCCCCGAGTTGCCTGCAAATGAGTGCTGGCCAGCAGTAGCCACTGCGAGCTGTAGCCCTGCTCGCCCCTGTGCACCCATGCGGCCCCAGCTCTCGCGTGCAGCAGGATGGGAAACCGCTGGGGAGAGGCACTCACCACCGGGATGCAGTTGCCCATGGCACGTGTCCAGGACGGCTCCTCTGCGTTTGGGTTCTCGAAGGGGTGCTGTGTGTGGCAGCCGCTGCTCAGCCACGCGTGCTCTGTGCCTGGCGGCGATGTGCTCGGATGGGCACCACGCACGGTGCCACACGCGCTCCAAGAGCCGCTGCGCACAGAGGGGCCTGCTCCGCTCGCTCTCCTTCAGGCTCTGCTCCTCCTGCTCGAAAGGGAGGCGAGGGACTGCAGTAACGAGATAAGAGCTGCCTCCTTCATAGCAGCCCTCCTGGCCTGGCAATCCCCTTTGCCGGGGCCTGACGGAAACGGGTGGGCCATTGCTGCCGGTAAAGCCAGTGAGCTGCCAGCTCAAGCCTGCAATTTCTCGAGCAGGAAACAACTGCTTCTTGGCAGAAGACCTTAAATTAATTGCGGATTGTATTTGCAGGCACCCTGGCTGTGTGGATGCTCCTATTGCTGGCCTGGACTCAGGCACATGTGGAGTTTCATCCCAGGGATTCTGGCTGCACACAAGTGGGGCTCCGGGGTGTAGGGTGGGTGCTGCGGGTACAGGTGACTGCTTAGGGGACCCTACAGCAGAGCAGTCTGGGCACATGGTGCTTTCCAGCTCCCAGCAGCAAGGAAATCCACAGCTCTTCCTCAGGAGGCTCTGCTGGGAGGCCGGATCCTGAAAGGTCACCCTGCGGCACTGGGGCTGAGTCACAGGCTCCCTGGGCTGCAGTGGCAGCAAGTCCAGCTTGGGGGACTGGCAGGGGCCAGTGGCACTTGGTGGCCATCACGCCTGGTGGGAGAATCCCCACAGGGTGGTGCGGCTGGGGGGTGCTCAGGGGGTCGGGACTGAGGGCTCCTGTCGTTTGGGGGGGCTGGTAATTTGGGGGAAGCTGAGGGTCAGGGTCTGGGTGCCTGTGGTGGGTGTCTGGGGGACTGGGTGAGGGGATTTGGGGGTGAAAGGGCTGGGGCTCAGTGGACAGGCAGCTGATGGAGACTGTGGTTTGGGGGGCTGAGGGCTTGGGGCGGGCTGAGCTACGTCCCTCCAGCAGCCTGAGCTCTGCCCATGCCCCTGGCTTCGGAGCCCCTTGCTCCCCCTCACTCCCGGGGGGGGGGTCACAGCCACAACTCCTCCCAGACCCTGGCAGCATCCGGCGCACGCAGGCAGAAGCAGAGACGCGCACTCAGGTAACGTGTGTAATCCAGATATATTTATAGGATTATTTTCTGAGATTAGCACAGGATATTAGAAAGGTTATAAAGTCACATCGACGTTCGTTGTCTCCCTTTTACGTACATACAAGAACACAGCACAACAACACAGACCGTCCTCTGCCCCGCTGCCGCCCCACGGCGTCTCCAGAGCTCCCTACAAATATGGCTTTCGTGTCTATTGAGAGTTCAGTGCCGGCTGGGAAGCGGCCGGAGCCTCACTGGGGCTGGTGAGCGGGAGCGAACAGGCCTGTCTGCAAACAAGGGCCACAGTGTCCCAAATCCTCCTCGCTCCCCCGGTGTCGGGCCTGGCCATGTCCTGGTTCGGACGCCCTGGGCCCAGCATGTGACTGCGGTGGCACAGGCTGGACGTGGGGCTGGAAGTCCCCTGCCCGCACGGTCAACAAGGACCCCCGGCTCCCGAGGGGACACCGAGGCCCAGGGAGGTGTCGGGTGCCCTGGCTTGCCCTGCCATGTGGTGACACCGCACGGCTCTGCTGGGTGCTGACAGGGAGGAACGAGGGCCTGGTGTCCCCCCTTGCCTGTGACAGCGTGTCCCTCATGTCACTGCCCCAGCAGCACCGCCTGCCCCATCCCTTCTTCATTCTGCAGCACGGTGCATGCACCATCGACACATCAGTGACACCACGTACCTGCCCGTGCCACTGCTGGTGTGGGGTGTCACCACCTGCTAGCATCTCATCCCCTCACACAACCCACATCACCCCTTGTGCTTATGACACAGTGTACCCAACCCTCCTCGACAGACCAGACCCGATGTACCACGGCACCGCGCACACGTACAACAGGACGTGCCCCAGTCCTGATGCAGGGCGTACCCCATCACCCCTCCCTCCCATCACCCTGACACACTCATGTGGTGCAGCTCATGACTGACACCCATCGTGCTGTGTAGCTGTTCCTCTACACACCCGTGACACAGTGTATTCATCACCCCAAGAGAGTCAGCACATGATGTACCCCACCATGCCCCTGGGCTCCCTTCACACCCATGACACCATCTATTCATCAGGCCTCAAACTCACAAAGTAGTTTCTCCACCACACTCACAATATAGTGTGTCTCCATCGTGACATGGGGTCTCCATCGCCCTCACGCCCATGGCAGTGGATCTGCTGCTCCCTTGCATCTACCAAAGCCCTTTAGCTCTTGCTTGCAGATGCAGCCTCGTGTTCGCGCTTCCAGCACTGCCAGGACCTGCCGTGCCTGGGGCTCAGCCTCTTGCCGTGGCCACAGCAGGACAACGGGCTGGCCTGGGGTGAGACCCGGCCCCATCCTTTGACGACATCTGCCCCAAGGCCCTGCCTGTGCCCAGTCCTCCCTGTGCTGCATCCTGCCACATCCCAGACCATGCAGCGTATCAAAAAGACCAAATCCTCACTTGTCTCACAAGGACATAGTGTTAGCAACCAGCACCAGCCCCTGAAGCAGCTTTGGAGCAGCAGCACTGGGGAGACACTAACCATGGCCGTGCCCGTGCTACCTGGAAGGGGCATAAACCTCCCTGTCCAGCCTCTGCTCCCACATCCCTTTCCCTAGGGACCAGTTAACCCCCTTCCCTCCCAGACCCCTGGGTTGGGGCTTGCTTTGTAACCATCTACAGCACGTAGACTTACAATGAGATTAAATTGTACTTGAAAACACATCCTCGCATTTTTATTTGAAGGAATTACGTCTATTTGATAGTGGATGTTAAAGATCCTCAGCAAAGCATCAGATCACACATTCATACATGCTCAGTGTGCAGTGGAGTAGTTAACAGCATCGACATCTGCAGTGTTATCTCCGGCAGCAGCGGTTGCATCCCTTGAAACGAGCTCGGAGCTACCACTGGGACTCCAGGCCAACGTCCTCCTCCAGAGAGATGGGAAAGGAGGAACAACATCGAGAAAACGATTTTCTTTGCTGTGTACGATGAAGGCTTTGCGCACTTCTCTCTCGAGGTGCTAATGCCCTGCTGCCTCTGTGCTCCTGACACACGATTTAGCCACAGTGAACCCATACGCATCTGTGCACGTGCCACAAGTGCATCGCTCATTCACACCCTGTGTCTGCCACTGAGCCGTGACTCTTCTTCCTTGCCCGCCTGGCCCCAGCCCCCTTCCAGCCCCACTCGCTCTGCAACAGCTTCCCCACAGGCGTCCTCCTCGTGCCACGCGCTCGCGGGGTCTGGGGGTGAGCAACAGTACCTGTCCCATGTGCACCTGGTACCCCACAGCGGAGGACACAAGCTCTTCCTCCACCACCAAGGGCTTTTGCTCCTTCCCAAAGGGCTCTCCTCCTCCAGACAACCCCAAACTGAAGGGGTGCCCAGCCAAAGGGCAGCTCCTGCAAACCCCTTGTGTTCAGACCACAAGATGTTGGGATCCTGGGAAGTTGGGAACCCCCATCCCAAGGGCGAGGGATGAGGCCTGGCTCCCCAGAGTTGAGGGGTGTCCTGCAGATGCTGGAGCACAGAGCCCCTGGCAGTCCCATCCTGGGCGTGTGTGGCTGGGGTGGGCCAAGGGACCCTGGGGACGTGCTGGAGAGCTTGGAAAAGCTTGTTTTTGTCTCAGAAGAGATAGTGAAATGGGTAGGAGACAGGGCAAGCACCCCCCCAGCCTCCTTGGAGACCCCCGAACCACCAAGACACTAAACCTGGGCATTTCGGCTGCTGTTGGCTGCAGTCTGTGGAGCTGAGAGGGAAACAGCCTTTTCCAAGCTCACAGCAGCCCTGGGAAGGGGCCGGGGAGGGAAGGGGGACAGACACCTCCGAGAAGCAGACCCCAGTGGAGCCTGTCTCTGCACATCTCCTTGGTCAGAGCAGTCCCAGGCCTCATGCTGCTCTGGGCTGTTTGTGCCCAGGAGCAGGTCATCTCCAGCTCAGCTCAGCTCCCGTGGTGCCAGCACCTGTGCCAGCTCTGGCTGGAGCCACCCTCGGGGTCTCAACTACCTTTCCAGAGGCTCCAGGGGCCTCAGAGCCAGCCCAGCGAAGAGGAAAGTGGCAATAGCTGCAGGCCCACTGGCTCTCCCGGTGCTCCCAGCGCAGGCGGCCTCCTGCACTGAACATCTCAATAGATGGTTTAAATTTGCATTTCCAATCTGAGAATTTGTAAAGTTGGGGCTTTTTCTCTGGATTCACCCCCAAACCTCTGCCCTCCCCCCTCCCGCTGGGGTGGGACCAGGGAGCCACAGTGCCCAGCAGCTCCCAGTCTCTCTGGGGGCCTCAGCGGTTCCCACCCTGGAAGCTCACCCCCCCTCACACATCTACCACACGAGGACAGCTCTCCTCCCGAATGGACACTGTTCGACAAGAACCACCAAGGATAAAATCAGGGCAGGGGCCTGGGGTCCCTCCCTGCTCGACCCCAGCCACGTGCCAAGCCCTTGGAGGCAGAGGCGCTGCCTGTCGGCATCCTGCTCCCATCCCGCCGGCCACGCTCCCTGTCCCAGCTGGGGCTGGGGCCATCACGTAGCAGCTGAGGCTGGGGGGAGCAGTGGGAACGTGGGTCCTGGCTCTCCGTGGGAGGCATGAGGCGAGTGTTTGTGACAGGGGGGCTGCCCAGCTGCCCCGAGCTTGCACCAGGGCCTGGAGCTGATTTTATCCTTGGATGTCAAAGAAACCAAAATGGAGAGAAACAAAGGAAAGAGCTACATCAACCCCAGCCCAACATCCCAACCAAGGGCCCAAAGCAAAGAGCAGCCACAAAACCAAAGCAAACGTCCAAAGGAAGAAGGAAAGTCGCTCACTCACTGGTTGGTCTGTGTTTTGCGCGAGCGCCGGTCGCAGGGATGGAGGTGCAAGCAAGCAAACGGGGCCGGGGCTTTCGCTGTTCGTAGTAATAACGTTTTGTACAAGTTCAAGAAGCATCATCTTGTCTCAGGCCGGTCGCTCTCTGCTCTCTGTCCCGCCATCCCTCTGTCCGTCTGTCTGCCCATGCTGGGCACGAGAGAAAATCGGTTGGGTTGAGTGGGGTTTGTGGTCTGGTTTCCATTTCATTTGGGGTCTGTTGGCTCCATTTCTCAACTCTCTCTGACGGCCCTAGATGAAATACTCCTTCTTGTCGTCGCCGCCAGCTTGGCCGCCCTCTGCATTGATAATTGCTGTGTCGGCGTCTGGGGCGTCATCCGAGCCCTTGGCCTCGTGGGTCAGGTACGTACCTGGGTGGGGAGAAGGGGTGTCACAGGGGGCCCTGCCAGCACCCCGCTCCCACGCAAGCAGGGGAAGGCTGGGCTGCCTGGAGGGGCCCCAGTGGCAGAGCCTGAGGGCTGGCTGGAAAGCAGAAGCAAGAGGAAAGTCCTTTAGGTTTGGCCTGAAATGGAAAAGTCACTGGTTTCCCTGGAGCAAGCCCTGCCCAAGGACGAGGCTTGCCTGGGCTTTCGCAGTCTTCTCTGGCCAGAGGGTGAAACTGCCTCCCCCTTTGCAAGCAGCAGCCCTTGCCTGCATCCAGGCCTGTCTCCTGCCCTCCCCACCATCTGCTCTTCCCTGCATCCCCATCCCTGTTCCCCCTCAGAAAACTGGAGGGTTTCTCTGCAAAACTGCCATCTGCAAGGATGCTCCAGCTCCCAGTTGCCCCGGAGCCAGCATGGTGTGGGGCAGAGGCAGCGGCTCTGCTGGGCTCAGAGGGCAGGAATGGGGGACTCTTACTCACACATCACCTCTGCTGTGTTTTGCCGATGTCTGGATGTGACCGTCTCCCCGTGTCTTATGCACATACCTGCCGGGCGGATGAAAAGTCCAGGGATGGGGAGATGGAAATGGTGAGGGGAAGGAGGAAGAGGAAGGCTGAGGGCTCGAGGGATGGTGAGGAGGGCAGGGACAGGGAGGAGGCGGGGTCAGGCACAGACAGGGACAGTGGCATGGGCAGTCCTGGGGCGGTGGGTACCAAGTCATAAAGGAGAAATGAAGAAACGGGGTAGGAGCTGCCTCCACCTGGCGCTGCCCAAGCTCCAAGGACTCACGGGGGCGGGTGCCAGCACGGGCCCGGGCAGCAGCCCCTGCTCCCAGGAAGGGCTCTGTTGGCTGCATTAGGCTTCTCTGGACATGGGGCAGGTTGGCAGGACAGGGAGCTGCTCCCTTCACACCTGCCCCACACTGCCCGTTTGCTTCGGGGATGTAGTCCTGCTCCCAGAGACCCACCGAGGAGGGGGCACGCGCTGCGCAGCCTGCTCCGACGTGGCTCAGGGGTCTTGGCTCCATGCCCTCCCCGTGCAGCTCCCCCGCCCCGTACCTTTGTGTCTGATCAGGTAGTGTCCCAACACGATGAGAAGACTGAGCAGGAGGAAGACAATGACGGCAACCACCCCACCGATCACCGCGTGGTATGTGCTGGAAGTCGAGGGCACCGGGCTGGCATCTGCCCAGATGGCAAAGGGAGAGAAAACAGAGAGAAGGAGATGCTGCGGACCCTGCAGCGCAGCAGAGGCGGCTGCTTGTCCCATGGACCACTCAGGGCTGCAGGCAGGTGCCTTGGAGGGCCCGATTCCTGCCTGGCTTGGTGCCATCAATCCTGCTGCAGATGAGAACTGTCAAGGTGGGAGCAGTGAAAGGGAAGGCAGCGGGAGAAGCACGAAGAGGGGAGAGCAGCGGCCATCGGTGCCAGCTCCTGCAGGGAGTCAGTCGAGAGCATCCCCGAGCTGCGCTGGAAGCCCCACCCGGGCCAGAGGGCAGCTGAGAAGAGCTGCGACAGCCCAGCCCATCCCTGCCCCAGGGAGCAGCACCTCCAACACGATTTCTACAGCCTGTGGTACCTTCGCCTTCAGGCACAGCCACGGTCTCACTGCCCCATCCTTCGCACTGGGATTTTTTTCCCCAAAAGGGGAGGCTGAGCATGTGGTGGAGCCAGGCTTGGCTCACTCCTCCCCTGTGCTGTGCTAGCAGGAAGGTGACGCACAGGCTGGCATGGCCACACACTGCTCCCCAGGGAAGGCGAGACCCCAAGGCCAGTCCCAAGTCAGCTGCATCTTGTAGCACGGTCAGTGCTGGGATCCTGCAGTAGCTTTGGTACACAAGGACAGATCCTCCTCCCACTCCACTCTCACTGTGCCCCATTAGCTCGGGGAGGACAGAGCCACAGAAATGTTCAGAGAAGGCATTGGGACAGGATGGGGTGGGAAAGACAATGGGGGGGTGGGGGGTGACAGGACAGAGGGACAGCATCTCACATGACACAAGGCACAGGCTGTAGCTCCCAGGCAGCAGCTGACACAACCTGCCAGGAAGAGCTGGAAGGACCATTATGCAGCCCAGGCTCCGGAGCCTCAGCTCTTTCTGCTGTGTTGCCACCACCCCAAAGTGCTGAGATGGTGGCTGCAGAGTCCACACACACCAACAAGCAGCTTCACAGGGACTGGAGCCTGGCTGAGCACCTGGGACGTGGCAAGGGTGTCCCTGGCCCAGGGTTGGGCCACCATCCTCCTGTGGAGCTTCTCCCGCTGGGCTGGGGAGCAGCGGGTCCGTAAAGAGAGAGAAAAGGAGCTTACGGTACCTTGGATGGGAGCTGGAGTGAAGGATGAAGCGGTGGCCATGGAAGCATGAGAGATGGGCTGGGAAGGGCCTGGCGGAGGGGCTGGAGTGGAGTGAACGTGTGGGGTGGGGAGCTGGGAAAGATCTGGGGAGGACAAAAACACAGGGACACGAATCAACCCAGGAGATGCCAGGGAGGTGTGAGAGAGCTCATTGGAGGGGACCCTGGCTCCCCCCCCAGCCTGATGGGACCTGTTCTTCTCAGCGGCTCATTCCACGACCCCTTTCTTGGCCACAGGTCCCACTCCTCTTCTCCTGACACCGTCCTCTGGGACACACTGCTGTTGAACATCTCCCCCATCTCCTCTCCTGCCAGCTCCCCCTGGACACCCCTTTCTTTGTGAGAGTCCCCACCAGGACCCTCCTGCCTGGGAGCCCTGGAACTGCAATGTCTGGAAGGTGTCACCCACCGTGAGGTGCCACCTACACCTTCCTAGGTGCACCCTCAGGGACTGCTCTGTCCCCGCTCTCCCTCACTGCGGAGCCAGGTGGCTGCTGTGGTGGGCAGGCTCAAGGGCTCGGCTGGGCAAGGTGGCTGCTCCAGTGATGCTGCCCAAGACCCGAGTGGCTCTGGAGAAAAAGAGGACGGATTGGACAAGGGGAACCAAGGCTGGATGTGGAGCTCCTCTGCCAGGGGCTGTGACACCAAGTGGGTGAGAAACGCTGGTGTTCTGGGTGCTGTGCTTGTGGATGGTGTCGAGCATCCCAGATGCTGTGGTGGGCCCGTGGATGGATGCTGAGCACCCTGGGGGCCTTGGTGCTCCTGGATGGGTGCAGAGGGCTCTGGGTGCTGCCGTGTGCTCACAACCAGGCTCAGGAACCAGCTCCCTGTGCAGATCCTGCACCCAGGCAGACGGTGAGACACAAGGGGTGATGGAGGAACGACTGCACAGGGTTGGGCATTGTGGGCAGGCAGAGAGGGACTCAGAGGAACAGGGTGCCTGATGTGCTATTGCTGCCATGCGCTCCCTCTACCCACAGCCACACTGGAGGGGAAGGATGCTGAGAGCACCCAAAACAGGAGGGGAGGGAAAGGGGGCAGGAAAGGGGAGAGCTGGAGCATGTAGGAATGCTGGAAGATGGAAAGTCCAAGGTTGGTGGAGAGGAAAGAGATGGTAAGAGGTCTGGCAGAAGAGAACTCCAAATCCAAGGCCAAAGACATGGGAAAACAGGCTCCTACAAACACAGGAAAGCTGCTGGACAAGGGGCTGGGTGCCGAGCACAGCAGCTGGGGCAGCAGTGCCACCAGCCAGGGAGGGGCTGGGGAGGCGCTGGCAGCCCTGCGCAGCGCACGGCTCCGCTAGCGCTGCTCCACGCACAACACACGGCGCTTGGGCACAGCAGGGCACAGCGACAGCGAACATGGCGGCAGAGCACGGCCGAGATGGGGGGAGGCAGCGAGGGGACGGTGCCCCGAGGGGAGGCAGTGGGTGCTGACCCTTCCCACGGGAGGACGGGTGTCGAGAGGCGACACACTCTGGGGACACGGGATGCAGTGCAAGCCTGCAGCTCCACCGGCTCAGGGGAAGCCACAGAACCCATCTCCAAAAGCTTGGGACAGGGCTGTGGGGGCACCTCGTGGTTTGGAGGGGTTGGCGCCGTCTGGAAATCCTCTGGCTCGTGGCGGCGACACACAGATGCTTCCTGCCCGCGACAGGTGCAGGAGTACTGGCCTTGCCTCTTGTCCCAGAGACTCCAGCAGAATTCTGTCTGCAGCCCCTGCAGTTCCACCATTGCACCCTCTCCCACTCCCCCTCGGAGGCAACAGGGACCAAGCTCAGCCTGGGCCACGTGTGTCCCTGCCCTGACCCCCCCCGACTGCTCTCTGCCCGTCTTGGCCGCAGGCAGCAGCCCCGCACAGCGCAGGGAAGGACGGGGGGGTGAAGGCGGCCGGAGGAGCTGGGGATGCAGCACTCTGCCAGCGAGTGTGCCAGGACCCGGCTGCATGCACACTCCCTCCCTGCGCCGGAGCCCCCTCCCACTGCAGCCCCCCTGGGTCCGTGAGCCCCTTCATGGGGAGATGCAGCCGAGACGGAGGCAGCTGTGCCAGCCAGTGGCCGCCAGGAGAAGCCAGATGATGCTGGGTGCCCTGCGGCCCCGCTTACCGCTGACGTCGAGGTTGTACTTGGCCACGACACTGCCCATGGAGCTGGTGGCCGTGCAGACGTAGGTGCCGCTGTCGCTCTTGTTGAGGAAAGGGAAGATGAGGACGCTGTCGGAGCTCAGCTGCAGAGGTGCGTCACTGCCCTCCTTCTCCCACAGGAACTCCTGGGGGCTGTGGAGTGGGATGGGGGGGTGAGGCTCTGCCGTCCTCCCCAGCACGCGGCGGGGGAGCTGGGGCAGAGTGGGGGCCCTAGTTAGGCAGCAGCAAACGTGTGGGAGTGTTTAAGCAGGAGGAAAATATCCCATTTAGAGATGAGCCGGGATGGATTGGCTGCTCCGGGGAGAGGACAGGGGCTTTGCTTGTTCACAGGGTGCCTGGCCCTACCTGACACGGATGCAAGGCCAGTGCCTGGCCCTGAGCGCACACAGTGCTGCCGGCAGCGCCCTGCCCGGGCTCCAGGGAGGGCTGAGTGGTGGGTTTGGGAGCCTGGCAGCGGGGGATAAGCAGGGCAGGGCCTGGCAGGGCTGAGCAGGAGGAAGGCAAGGAGGGCTTACATGGGGTTGCCCTGCCCATCACACTGCAGCTGGAGCTTCTCGCCTTCCCGCGGGTACTGGGGATGCGGCTCAATCTTCGCTGTTGGCTTGTCTGGAAAAGGAGAGGCACAGCTAGGTGACTGCCTGTCCCTGCCCCATCTCTGTGTGATCAGGGGCCTGCAGGCACCCCAAACCCCTGCCTCAGCCCTATCTCTGCGTGAGTGCACCTGTGGGTGGTCGGGCGGACTGGGGTGGGCGTTGACACTCTGGGAGTGCAGAGTTCAGCTCCCACATCCCTCACCCTGTCATCGCAGGGGCCGTGCAAGACAAGGAGGTGGCACAGACGAGTCTCAGGGAGATGGGGACAGGGACAGGCAGAAGAAGCCACGGGTGTGCACACGCAGGGGAAGCATCACCGTGTAGTGCCCCTGCGTGTGACGGGACCCCTGCGCATGCAGGCTGGTGAGCCTGTGGGCAGGTATGTGCCATGGCTGTATGCACGTGTAAACGGGCTGTGTGTGGGATCTCTGCTGAACTGTGGTGGTGCTGAGGCCTCCTCCACCTCTCCCACCCCGCTACAGCCCTGTGCCATCGTCCCCATGTGATACATACAGTGGACCTGCAGCTTCTGTGTGGTCGACCTCTCGGAGTTCTGCAGAGACTCGTGGTCCACGGTGCAGGTCACCTCGGCTTCGTTGTCCTCCTTGGTGACACGAAACTCCACCCGACTGCTCACGGTGAAGGTCTTTCCGTTGGGGTCCTCCACCACCTCGGTGCCCTCATCTGTGGGGACAGGGTCGTTAGAGCTGATGGACACAGTATGCCAGCAGAGGCATGAGGCTGACACGTGTGTTGAGCAGGGGACACTCTATTCCCATCCCCTTGTTGGTGGTAGCATAGGACACCAGTGTGGTCCAGCACCAGGCGCATCCGCAACCCCTGCCCCACCTGCCTCCGAGGTGTTTCTCAGTCATTCCGGTCTCTCAGGGGAGAGCCCCACTGCTTGGGCACCCACCCGTCAGCTCCTTGTTGCCCTTCTTCCACCGGAGCTGGGCCGCGGGCTTGCTGCCAGAGGACCGACAGGTCAGCCGGGCTATCTTCTCCTCATCAATGGGCTGTTCGTGGCCAAAGATCTGGGGTTTCTGGGGGATTCCTGGTAGAGGAGGAGACAAGAAATATAACAGCCTATTAGCTATGTGTGTGCTACCAGTCAGAGACAGACAGACACACAAAGACACGTCAATAAACACGGCAAGGGTGAGTTAATGGGCAGGGATAGAGGAGCAGCAGGATGAACGGCTGTACGACAGCATCCTGCAGTCAGATCAGGAGCAGGTGGGGGGCTGCCGCCAGTGGCTTACCCAGCACGGTGACCAGGGCCTTCGCAGTCCGCACGGGCATGGTGAAGATGGAGCAGGTGTATTCCCCCTCATCCGACAGCACCACGTCACTGATGCTGATGGTCAGCTCGTTGGGTGTGGACCTCTCCAGCTGGATCCTGTTATCTCGCAGGGCTGGGGGAAAAGGGGCAACAGGGTGAGTGACAGGATCAGTACCACCACGCTCCTCCACTAGCTCCTGCTTTGCCCAGTGGCATCCGTGTAGGTGGGGAGCAGGAGGGAACATCACCCTCTGGGGCACTACTGGCCCTGGTCCGCTTCCCCTCTGCCTGCCACCGCCCTGGCCCCGAGCTGGCTCCTCTCCCATCCCCAGTGCCTGCGCATGTACCTCGTTTCTCCCCGAAGTAGAGGGTCTGCTGGGCAGGGTTGGACCACTGCAGCGAGGAGTCATCAGGATCCTCCACCTGGCACTTGAGCACCACGGTACCACCAGCCACCACAGTCTCGTCTGATGTCGTGGGCTGGCTCTCTGGACACGGACAGGAGAGGTTAGCGTGGGCCCTGGGCATCACCTCTCCCCAGGTACGCACAAGCACCACTGAGCAACCAAGGGAAGGGAGGAAGGAACACACCAAAACCCCTGGGACAAGTAGGGCTTCAGGGCTGGGATGAATACAGCTTGCTTGGAACATTTTTTCCAGCTGAGCCCATGACCTGGATGGCTACACAGGCTGGGTCACCTGGCTCAGCTGCTCTGGGCACAGCACGGAGGGGCACAGGAAAGAGGATCAGGCGTTGTCAGAGGTCTGGCTGGATCCAGGGAGACCGTCAGCGCGTGCCAGGGTGTACATGTGCATATCCAGGAGCGTCTGCACAGCCCCTTGAGCATCTGCTCAGGGCTGCGGCCCCTCTCCAGGGACAAGGGGTTTCTATCACACAGGCACCAAGGCTTGGAGTGCAGCCGTCCTGGGGACAAAGGGGACCTGCTCAAGGGCACATGTCAGCCTGGGTCTCCCACTGCAATCCTACTCCCCAGCAGGGAATGGCCCCACTACAGCTGCAGAGGCAAGGACCAGTGGGCAGGATCCGTCCTGCCACCTAACCTGCAGCACTCGCCAGGACGCTGCTGTCCCCAGGCAGTAGCTCCATGACAACCTGCACAGAGACACCAGCATCAGGCCTGGCTCCGAGCACAGCCCCTGGGGCTGCTGGAAGATACAGGCAGCTGGTGCCCACAGGTGTGAGCGGATCCAGGCAGAAGTAGGGCTATGCCAAGAGGCAGCAGGAGACTGGCACAGGCATGGGCTGAAGGCACCTGGGGAGGCAGCAAGCTCTGCTCCACTGCCCTGGCCATGCCAGCAAGCTGGGGCTTGCACCCGGGGTGTGCCTGTGCCAAGCACCCCACACAACTGGATGCTCTGCCGGCCACCTCCACCCCTGCCTCCAGCAAAAGCATCCGCGACCCGTTGAGTGTGGCCTGTGGGGCGCAGCCAGTGACCAGCTCTCCATGTCGTTCCTTAAGGGGATTTCTTCCTGCTCCTGCTGCTCCTGGACTGTGCAAGTCCCTTCCCAGACTTCGTTTCCCCAGCTAAGACATTGTCCTTCACTTCCTTCAGGCTCCTTGCAGGGCTCCATGCTGCCAAGCAGCCCAAGGGCAGAGAAGAGCAGCAACAGGATCAGATAACCACCCTGCCTGTCCCAAGGACAGCTATTTCGGGAAAGCTGATGTGCCAGCGACCTGAGCAGCACAGGGAGGAGGAGGACGACACTGGCTCTCCCAGCCTGGGGGCTGCACACCCTCCTCACCCAGCTGGGTCCACAGGCAGACACATGGACAAGAGGAACGAACACAAATGCTGCTGCCATTTGCACTTTGCTCATGTGCTGGACGTGGGGCTTCACAAAGCATCGTCTTCCCTCTCTGCCCAAGATACTGATGTTTAGGCAGGGACTTGGCCTCAGGACCCCCGGGCCCTGGGGGATCCTGCCTGTGTGCCCACACAGCCTGCAGCGCAGCCCTGATTTCAGGTGTTGCTTTCCTGCGTGATTCTCACTGCCTGGGAGAAGCTCCAGTTATTGGAAGGAGAGGGGTGGAAGCACCTTCAGCTGAATTTCCCCATTTTCCACTCAGAATGGTGAGGGGAAATATTTTCTTTTGCTCACAATGCAGATTCCTCAAAGCTACTGCAGGGAGCAGGAAGGAGTGAAGGTTTTGGAAGAAAAGTTAAACTCCAGGAAAGCACATGAATCCTTCTCTGCCCACTCCCAACAGCCATGATTACCAGAGATGCATCAAATTCAGATTAAAAATATTCCCAGGGTAAAGACTCTCTCTCCAGCCCCAGGAAACTCCCCATCACTAATGCCAATGTTTCGTGTTTGCTATTGAAATTTTGCTCCTCTCCACCTGCCTGGGTTTGATGGCCAGCCCTCAGCCATCGCTACACTCCTGCCCAGTCGGCTGAAGAGTTTCACATCTCCCTCCCTGCAGACATTTACAGGCGCTGATTAAGCCTTCCCCACACACCAGCCAGCCAGAGCCCAAGCCTCGCTCCACAGCCTGTTCCCAGCTGCTGATCACAACCCAGGCTCTTCCCTGACACATCTCCAGCTTGCTCACGGCCTGGGCACGGTGGGAACTCTGGAGAGGACCACCAGGACCCTTGATGCTGCAGACAGCACCAGGTGAGCAGGACAACCCCCCCCGCAATGGGGGACACGTCTCTGCCGTGTTACATGCCAGGGTCTGCAGCTCAGCTGGGGATGGAGGCCGTGGCTCTCCGTCCACTCCTCCTGACTGGGGAGATCTGTCTGTTGGCTTATTTCAATTTGGTTAACGATGACTTTGTGCTGCTACTACTACTGTAATTAGGAGATTAGGCTGTTGCAAGCTGCTCTTGTCCAAACTCAAAACACTCCAACTTGGATGAAATTGAGGACAAGGTCTAAAACCCACACAGAACAGACCCGATCTCTAATTAACACAATTACACAGCCACAGCACTGGCCTCATTAAGGTATTAGTGTGGGGAAAGGTTAAACAGAGAAAGGTGTTTCCCTGGGGCAGGGGCCAGGGGATGCCCCTGGGGCACTGGGACACACAGGGCACTAGGACGCTCAGCCTTGCCGGCGTCCCAGCCCTGGAGGCCACACTCCTGTGGGAGCTGCAGAGCTGCGGCCGGCCGTATTGCCCACGGGCCGGCGGCTTGTGCATGGCTGGGGGACATGGCCCCACGCCGGCCCCTGCGGCAGAGCCCCTCTGGCCGCCGCACTGCGCCCCCCGACACGACCTAGATTCTCAGCTCGCCTCCGTGCCACGCGTCTGACAGCTTGGAGGAACAGATGGGCACGGCTGGGCCGCTGCGCCAGTGCGGCTTGATTTAATTAAAAACTGCCACGGCTGTAACCTGCTGGCCCTTGACAGAATAGGGGCAGAGCCGCTGCGGAAGCTGCCGTGGGGCCAGGAGAGGAGGGGCAGCAGGACCCCAGCAGCAGCAAGTCCCACCCCAGGGAGCTTCGCCCCCTCCTGCTCCAGCTGCAGGGACCGAGGCATCGCCACCCTCTGCAGCCTCGCTGCCGCCCTCGCAGGAAAGACCCCCTCTAGCAGGACAGGCGGTGGGGCACAAGGGGCGAAGCTGCCATCCCACGGCTGGGGACCGGGCACACGGAGGAGGAAGATGCCTCACGCACTGTGACCACTCCCAAATCCAGCAGCCCCAGCCCTGGGGACAGCCCCGCACATCCTCCCGGTCAGGTCCTGGCGGGTCCCAAGCAAGACGAAGGGCAGCCTAGGCCACCCTGCTCACGCATCACAATGGCCCTTCAACAGCATCGCTAAGGGTGCTGCTACCAGAAAGCAGGTCCCAGCCCTGGGGGGCCCTGGGCAGCACCCTGGGGGCTCAGAGGCACGAGGGGGCTCATAGTGAAAATGCTCTCGAAAGCTGGCTGCAGCAAAAGCTTTCAGGCCTTCCTGGCATGTCTGTCAGAGCAGCCCCGTGAGCATGGGGACAGGTGCCGGGCACTCAGGGAAGCATCCGCCCTCACCATGCCAGTGACTGTTGCCAGCGCGGAGCCGCTGCCACCTGACAGCCGGGGCTGGCACAGTCTCCTCAGCCCATCCGGCCACAGCTGCCCCCGGGGCCGCCCTGCCACCGCGGGCCAGGGGCTGCGCAGCCCGAGCTAACGGCTTCTGCTCTCACAGCGGGGTAAAGGATGCGAGCGCTCAGCCCCAGGGGTGCCAGCACTGCTCTGCAGGGCCGAGGTGAGGCAGGAGCCTGCAGCATTTGGATCCAGCCCTCCCTGCACCGTGCTGGGCTCAGGCGGGTGCAGCCAGCCCAGGACCCCCGCACGGCTCGCCTCTCCAGGAAGGGGAAGCAGATCCCTCAGAGATCTACAGCTCTCAGGGACCACCCAAGACTCACCGGCCACCCCAGGCCCCTGCAACCATCCTGCAAGAGGGTGAAAAGTTATTTTGCAGATGGCAAGCCAGCAGCAAGGTCTCCTAGCAGGCGGAGGACCCAGCTCTCCCTCCACAGGACTCTCCTGGAGGAGGCCGGACCTGCCACGGGCTCAGTTACTGCCTCAGACCCAGGACAGAGCGACCTCGAGCACCCCACTAAACACACAAAGGCTTTGCCAGGCCCCCTCTTTTTGGCTGCCGCTTGTGTTTTCTTCAGGTCCCAGTTGGCGCAGTACAATTAGAGAAGCACCGCACTCTAGAAAAATCATTAACAACTCTAGAACATTCGTTAATTAAACCTGTGCGCTTTTGCAGGGGGCTGTATTCATATTTTTGAGGGAAAAAATGATGTACATGTTTCTCCTGGCTCCCTGAACCCAGCAGCAGGACCTGCCAGTACACACGTTGCCTTCCAACACAGATCCCTCTCAGAGGTCTGCTGCTGCGTCCAGCCCTGGGACACGCCATGTACAGACACGCGGATCCTTGCAGCGCCGCACCTCTGGGGGCCTTTGCAACAAAACGCCACGACGTGTCCAGGAGCCGTTTCCCTGGAGCATCCTCGGGGAAGCAGCGGGCAAGTCCAGCAGTCTTCACGGTGCATCTGGAAGAGGCCCCGCTGCCCACACCAACCTCAGAGGGGCAGAGCATTCACCGGAGGCCTGGCAAAAGCTGGAGGCATTCCCAGTGGCAACCACAGTCAAGGCGGCAGGAGCCGGAGCTGCCAGGACCCTCTGCCCGACAATGCCCACCCTGCGCCCATCTGAGCCTGCCTCCAGGCTGCAAAAGCATTTCTGTTGGGGCACTAGCAGCCCCAGGGGAAAACACCCACTGCTCAAATCCCTCAAACGCCTCCAGTCTGCAGTCCAAAACCCAACTCTTGTCATTTTCCTCATTCTTTTCTATTTAGTCTAGTTTTGTCATCATAAAGATCCAATTTATCTCTGTTGACACAGACATTTTCTAAGGCGAGTTATCTCCTCTCCAAGGACTGTATTTTAATAATTCACTCAGCAGCCATGAACTGCAAAGTTCCATTTCCAGCTGCAGGCATCCTTCCCGTGCGGTGACACCAGAGCAGCCCGGCCAAGGTGGCAGTTTTGAACTCAGTGGATTGTGAACCTGGCCAAGCGCGCTCAGACATCTGCTGTGCGAGCTTGCTTGCAAGCTGATTTGAGCAGTGTGTGAATCCACAGTCTGGGATACCCAGAGCCCAACTTCCAGGCTCCTCCTCACCAGCAGCTGACTTGCTCCAGATTTTGTTAGAGGGGGAAAACCTGCTCCTGTTTCAGTGCATCTGTTCAATGCTACCCCATGCTCCGCTTCCTGCACGCCTGCCTGCGGAAACCAGTCTTGCCAGTGTGGTCCAGCCCTCAGAGGACGCATCCCTCTGGGAGACGCAGGGCAAGGGGCCCTCCTGCAACACCTCCAGGGCATGTCCAGTCCTGTGGCACTGAGACATCTCTCATGGCTGTGAGGCTTTGCCGAGCGCTGTCGCCAAGAGGCGGCTAGCAAGATGGGACAGCTCTGTGCCAGACAAGCAAGAGCAAGGCAGAGGAGGATATGGGCAGCAGGAGGTGAAGAGAGCAGATGGAAGGCCAGGCTGCAGGCTCAGATCCAAAGGTGGTGGTGGTAGGGATGCAAGAAACCAGGCTGATCTGGGAGAGCACTAGAAGTGTGGACATCCCTGTGTGCCATCACTCAGCTGCTCTCCAGTTACCCCACTAGGCAGGCGATTTTCCCTGGCACAGCAAAGCCACAGGGGCTGTGGCATTCAGGTGCTTTGGGAAGTTTCCCAGGTTTTCCTTACCCTCACAGGGAAAAATCCATCCAGGATCCCCATTTGCACCCTCTGGTGCCAGAACCTTCCTCTGGCCCCTCTCTACCAGCTCCCACCCCTGTACCTCGAGGACAAACCAGCCAGCCTCTCTGACCCATCCTTCCCACAAAGCAAGGGATTTGATCTCAGGGTGACAAAGGACTGTCACATTAACACAAATGCTCACTAGAAGGGGAAGACACACAACCCCTAAGAGTCTGCACTGAACTCTGATATACAGGGATGCTGTGACATGCCACTCAAACAGCTGGCTCTGCAACAGCCAAGCCCTCTGCTGTGGAGCTTATGACATGGAGTGTGAGACCCAGAGGTTAGCAGGGGAGCGACAAGGGGACCTGCTGCCCAAGCTCCCAATCTGAAGGGAACTTGCTTCTTGCAAGTGAAGCGGTCAGCCAGGTGCAGGGCTTCATGCATTCAAGTATGGTCCACATGAAAAACCCCAACTGCCCACCCTAAACACCAAGTTCTGTATTTCTCTGAAAGCAGACGTGTACATAAGCGTTCTCTGGGATGGGGCAAAGCAAGAGGATCCAGCTCCTCATTACAACATGCTCTGAACCCTGGGCCTTTGCTGGGGTTCTCCCAATACCACACAAGAGACTTTGGACTGTGACCTTGGTCACGGCCTCCAGGATCTCATCAGTCTTCCCCAGCAGCCCTGAGCCCTCTGCAGGTGAGAGCAGCAGAGTCCTGGTCCAACATGCACTGATGCTTGGCCCTGAGCACCACCGGCAAATTACAGAGCTGCATCCTTTTCCCAGGGTGTGGGGATGCAGTAACCTCCCTGGCAGAGGGTACGGTGGAAGCCAACATCTGCCTGTGACACCTGACCAGGGTTAAGCAACTGAAACACGGCCAGCAATTAGCAATCAATCAGCAGCCAAGAAAGAGAAGCAGCTGAAGAGAGAGGCTGTTCACAAGTGCCACCGAAGCTCTCAGATCACAGGATGCCCACCTCCTCCAGCCCCGGACAGCTGCTTTTAGAGCAAACTGACAGAGCCCCTCCCGCACGCCTTCGGTACGTCCTCACCGCTCGCCCTCATCCGCCACCACGCATCGGGGTGGAGATGGGAAGCAGCCTCTCCTCGGGGACCAGCGGGACTCTGCTTTCTGCCCTGCCCAAGCACACAGCCCAGTCCCCCAGACATTGACGGCTCTTCCAATTGCCCCAGGGCCAGAGGAGCCCCTACAGAGAGCCAGGAGGAGAGCAGGCTGGTCGGGGGACCAGGGAGCTGGGGAACCCCTCTGATGGCAGCGGCAGCAGCTCCTGCCTGCAGCTCTGGCAGCCGCACAAACGCAGGCTGCCGCTGGCAGCTCTGCTCAGTCGTGTTTGCACATTCACACCGGTCTGGTGGCCAATTAGCTCAGCAAAAGGCAGCAGCATTGTCGGGGAATCCTGGTGCCGGGCACGGTGATTGCCTCCTTCCGAGGCCACTGGCAATCCCAGGGCTGAGATCTGTTGCCACCCCAACCTGGAAGCCACTGGCCAAAGCCCGAAGCCGCAGCCTGGCCGAGGAGAGCAGTGCCCAGCGGGGCACAGGCCGCATGCAATCCTGGCAAGTACAGGCAAGTGCTGGAAGAGGCAGGACAGAGATGGGGGGAAAGCCCTGTTCTGGGCCACCACAAATCATCCAAGCACTGTGACACCCCCCAGTGTCGGAGCTCTCCTAAGACCCTGCAAAAGGGGACTAATTCCCTTGCCAACAAGCAGCAAGCTCGCCCGGACCCTCCCATCCCAGGCCTCCCTCCAGCACAGGGCAGTAGCAAGCAGAGCCAGGCAGGGTGACCCCTCTCTGAGGGCCCTCCTCCAGTTTGACAGCAAACGGCTGATAACTACTTTTTTGAGCATGTTTTTTAGCTCCTACCCTAAGGCCAATCTCCAACATGACTGTTGCCAAGGGAACGAGCTCTTTGCTTTGACAGTTCTGTTTTAAGGATCTCCCGCCTGCCCAGCGAGGTGTCTCGGAAATGGTTGCTTCGGATGCCCTTGTACAGCGCTTGTTGCTTTGCAGGCATCTAAACACTTGCAGCAGAGCTCTGCCCAAGCTGGCTTGAGGAACTGTCACTCCCAACTGTCCGAGGATTAAACACAAAAGGTTGTGTAAGAGGATATTTATAACAGAAATAAGAAATGGGGAAACCCTGGCAGCTCTGCTCCTCTCCTAGGGGACAGTATGCCTGCCGATGGGCACCACACACTACAACTTTCTCCTGACTTCCTGGGAAGGCAGGAGGCAAGAGTAATTTCAAAAGATTAAATACAGGTTCAACCCTGCAGGTCTTTCAAGTGACTGCAGTGGATGCTCTGTTGTGCCCAGCTGCAGCAGGGCATCCCCACATCCCAGTGGATGCCCAAGGAGCACCAAGTGCCCCCAGCTTTGGCTGTGGCCCACCAAGTCATCTCTGTTGTTGCATGGTCTGTCTGTCCCTTTTGGAGAGGAAGTCCACAGCATCACAGGGAGACAAAAAAGAAGCCAGAAGCCAAAGCTGGTCAGATGTGGAGAGGCAAAGCAGAGTGCCCCAGGAAAATGCCACAATGCTGCCCTATTACTGTGTTTATCTGCTCGGGGTGAAGGTGTCCAAAGACAAGCTAAGAGCAGGGCCCTGCAGCACGCTGCACCACTGGGCCCATCTCCCCACAGCTTCCATCACACAGACTGGGGGGAGAGCAGAGCATGAGCCTGATTGCAGCAGAAAGGAGCACAAGGAGGCTCCAGGGAGACCTCACAGCAGCCTTCCAGTACTTAAAGGGGGCCTACAAGAAAGATGGCAAAGGACTCTTTGTAAGGGAGTGTAGTAATAGGATGAGGGGTTAACAGTCTTAAACTGAAAGAGGGCAGATTTAGATTAGACAGAAGGAAGAAATTCTTCCCTGGGAGGGGGGTGAGGCCCTGGCACAGGTTGCCCAGAGAAGCTGTGGCTGCCCCCTCCCTGGAAGGGTTCAAGGCCAGGTCGGACAGGGCTTTGGGCAACCTGAGCTAGCGGAAGGTGTCCCTGCCCGGGGCAGGAACGTGGGACTGGATGGGCTTTAAGATCCCTTCCAACCCAAAGCATCCTGTGAGGTAGTGCCCTGGGCACAGAGCTGGCAGACACCACCAAACAGGTCCCCAGGGTGCCTGGGGTAAAGGGGCCCCAAGGAGCCCTGTCTCCTGCATGGCCAGCACTGCGCTTGGCTCCAGACTGAGAAAGTGAACCTGGCCCCTGTGCAGTGGGTGGCCCAGCAAGCCTGCTGCTCTCTGCACTGCTGGCCACTCAGACCAGAAGCGTCAGAACTCGCTTTCCCTGGAAACGATGGCTTGAAAGCAGCCACAAAAGCGGTGGTCTGGAGAAGCTATCACTCCAAATAGGGCTTGCCAGAAAACACACCATCTGGAGCACTGTAAGGTGAGGAAGAGCATCTGCAGACAGAATACTGCCTGGAGCATCACCTGAGAAAGGGGCAGGCCCCCTTGAGCAAGACCCTGCAGCAACAAGGGGAAGCTCACAGCTCTACTGCTCCACAGCCCCAGGCAAACTCCAGGGTCACCTGGAAAGATGCAGCTGTCCGGCTCCGCGGCAAGCACTGCTGCCCTCCAGCACGTCCCTGTGACACTGGGGAGCCTCCGCAGTCCCCAAGCGATGGGAGCTGCAGCGTCCGACGCCTGCCCGTGCGCACACCGGTCCCTGTGCCCTCAGCCTGCATTACAGGGGAGGCAGAGCGTGACGCCAGGCAGGTGACTGGAATGGTTAAGCACATTCCCGCCCAGCCCTCATCACACATCTCAGCTTCTCCGCCCCTCGCCGATGTTATTGACTGCTCGCTTTAGGTAGCCTTGTCTGGGTTAGTGCTTCTGCCATCAGGGCTGCCCAGACAACACACAGCATTACTGTCTGACTCCTGCCTGGCTCCTATCCTTTTCACCCCCAGCCAGCACAGCCCTCCATCTGCCACAGTGACTGCACAGCCCGGCCCAGAGCTGGCTGCACACAGGGTCCTGGGTGAAAGCAGGAGCCTTTTCGGAGTGGGATGGAAGGCTCATTCCCCACCTGCCTTTGCAGGCAGATGGAGAAGCCAGGGCACCAGGGAGACCAATGCACCTTGCCATCACTCCATGATGAAGGCTCCGCTGCTGCATTGCTTCATGGCTGCAGGTGCCTGACCAAGAGCAGAGGGGAGAGAACTGGACCAGGTGGTTCAAGCTGAGCTGACTCAGTAATTCAGAGGAGGAGGATCAGGTACCTCTAACTACATGGGTGTTACAGCACTGGCATCACCTTCAAGGTCCCATGGCATCACTCAAGAGCCAGACAATGAGGAGACAATTCAATCTGTGCAGGCACAGCAGCAGATGACCTGCATGGCCAAGCCATTGCCTGGGCTGTAAAAGGAGCCTGGAGAGCAGTTCAGATGGAGACAAGGCTGGGCAGCGGCTGTACCGTGCCAAATGCCAGAACAGGGAGCAGAGCACAATCAGACCATGCTCTGCAGTGGCTCTAACAGCAGCAAACTCATGGGACCCAGGAGAACAAGCCCAGCAGCAGAAAAGCAGAGCCCACCAAGCTCCAAGGCCACCACACCGGCACTGCCACCAGCAAAGACATCTTGGAAACGTGTTCACCTCCTGCACCACCTCTTCCCTCATGCTGCTCCCTTCCTGCGAGGACCTGAATGGTCACATGACACCCTGGATTGGGGTAAAACTAGGTTAAAACCAACCTAGTGAAAACAAACAAGAATGTTATCTTTAATGCAGATTCCTCCATCTGGCTAAGTGCCTGGCCGTGCCAGCACCAGGGTGACTACCCAGATGTAGACGCCTCCAGTCACTCCGGCGATTCCAACACCCCTGGCAAGGCGAGAACGTCAGGCACAGGGAGAAGAGGCAGCGTCTCGCATGCAGGAGACCTCACAAGCAGGGAATCCTGGGCAAGTAGAGTGCTTCCCTCCATCTCCTTCCAGAGAAGACAAGGTCCCCACACTTGGGAGGTGCTCAACTTGTGCTTCAGCAGCCACACCCCAGCCTGTTGGGGATTTCTCCTCTGGCCAGCAGACCAAGCCACCACACTTCCAGCAAACATCCCAGCCTCGGTGTTGCAGACCATGCCAAAACCTGAGGCATTATCAGGACAGCGGCAAAATTCCTGTCCCACGGCGGCAGTGCCAGCACATCCCCTCACTGTCTGGGTATGCGGCGGGGCAGCTCTGCAGCACTTGATCCCATGTATTGTCTTAAAATCCAGCACTGCCTGTTGAGCCTAACAAGTTATGCCAGACAGCTGAGTGGTGGCTTTCACACTCCCCATCCGGCTCCCTCCGCCCGGCTGCTCACAGAGGGATGCTCTCCTCCAACTGACATGCTGATCCCAGCTGCATCGCCGCTGCAAGAACAGCTCACTTCCCCCAGGCAGCTGATCAGAGTCATCCAAAATCAGGCCATCCAGGTATCGAGTGATGCAGATAGGTCACACTCCCTCCTCTCATGCCTGCACACCACCACCTCATCAGGGATGTCACTGCTTCCTCTACTGCCAAGGGCTTGTGCTGGCACAGAAAGAGACTTGTAGCATATGGTGAGCCCTAATGACATGTAAGAGCAGGGCATTTGCACACGTTAGTTGGGTAAAAGCACTGCTGTAAGCGGCAAAGGATTACATTACCTTCAGACAACTACCAGGCTTCCACCATGCCGTGTCTGCACACCAGGGTTCCCTCCCCAGGGCCTTCTTGCCATGGGCCCAGCGCTGCTGCTACAGGCTGGAGGTCGCACGCAGCCTCCTGCAGCCTGGCTCGGGACCAGTGCTGACATTTCCCCAAAGCTTCTCCCGAGCGAGCAGGGCTACAGGACCTGCAGCTGCCATCCGCTCCAGGGCTGGAGGTGGCAAGAACCCTGTGCGAGTCCAAGCCTCTCTCCCAGCCAGATGCTCCTGCCACTGGACACTGTTCCCACACAGGCAGGGCAGGGCGGATGACTTCTCACAGAAATGACACCAGCTGGAAGCACAGGGCGTTTCCCCAAGACAAAGAAAGCTCCTCCTGTGTGCTCTGGCCAAGCGGACACTTCCACCAGCTTCAGAAAGATGAAGCCACCTGCCAGGAAGTCTCCTGAACCTGTCTTTTTCCAAACACCAGGCAGGGAGCTCATCTTGCCCAGCTTCAGACATCTCAAGATGGTCTCCAGGCTCTCCTCAGCCAACAAGGAGACATGAGCACGAGCCACCTCACCATCCTCAGCACCTACAGGAGACAGAGCAGTGCTGGGCCCCTCTGCTGTGGCATCTACACCTGGCCAGGCAGACACAGTTCTAAGACCCTGAGGCTTCTCCCAGCGAGATAAATGCGCATGATGAGTGGAGCAGCTCTGGTACAGTGAGGAGTAACTGGATGCGAGACCTGAGCTCAGCTCCCTGCTGTGTCACTGAAGCTGCCCAGCTTCCCTCCTTGCTGCTGTGGGACGGTGGTGCTCCTGGTGCTGCGCACCGAGGGTTGCTCAGAGCCCACAATGCCGGTGCCACAGCAGGATGAGGTTGCTACCGAGCACAGAGAAAAACAGCCCCATGAAGTCTGGTTTTGGCATGTTGTGGCTTCCCATGGGACAACAGTAGGGCACTGTTCAAACAAAAGGGTTACACAACTCTAGAGTGGAATAACTCCGCAGGGGGAATAATCCTCACAGCAAGGACAACCACGCATCCAGCCCAAACATTCAGAAATCTGCCGACAGCAGCACAACAGCAGCCAAGTGCACAAACGCGGCCCCGGTGTAAAGCACCAGCGCTTCCAGTGCCCAGGCGGCTTCAAGGGGCTCTGCTGGGCCCTGTCGCCGATGTAGTTTTGAAAACCAGAGCGCTGGAGGAGCAGTTCTTCAAAGAGAGGAGAGTGCTCCTCTGTCCCTGCCCCAGGACACACTGGGAGCTAGTGGCTGAGGGGCACGAGCATGAGGCACCGACCACAAAGCCGTGCCAGCAGCTTCTTTCAAGCATCTTCCAGCCATCCGTCTCCTCTGCTCCCAAAGGTTCTTGGGGTCCATTTGTCTTGCTGCATTGGACAATGGAGAGCCTGGCAGCTCATGGCCAGGGCTGGGCAAGAGCAGCAAGCCAGCCCTGGAAGAAATCTTGCAGTGTCATCATCCAGGCTGCATCCTGCCCTAGGACTACACACAACTTCAGGTCATGGCCATCCCCCTCATGTGAGCACTTGCAGACTGCTCAGCCACCCCCTCCTGCCTGCTCCGACCCACACGCTGAGCATCGCCGTGCACAGGATGCCAGGACATCCCTGTGCCGTGGGACTGAGCATCACCCACACCCAAGTGACTCTTTCAGGCTCTTGTGGGAGGACCGTGGCCATAACCAGAATAAATCCCAAGATTCGTGGATGGGAATGCAGCCACCAACCCACACCAACCCCCAGAGCAGCTCTGCCTGTGACAGCAGCCTCCTCCAGCAAAGGGCCAGGACTCAGGGGAGGCACCGGGAGAATCGCTCCTTGTGCCAGCACAGGCGGCCCCAGCTGCGGGCAGGGGGCTGCCACGTCCAGGCCTCGTACCCTCTGTGATGGAACAGCCCTTGGGAGCCCCGATCCCAGGGCCACATGCTCGCGCCAGAATCACCCCCCTGCTGCCGAGGAGCCACGGGCAGGGACTCGGAAGGCGACCAGACCCTCTCCCACTGCCATTCTCTGCAACACCCGCCGAAGCACAACACGCAGACTGGGGCAGAGGCCGGGCCCCGGACAGCTCCGGCGTCTCCCGACGACCTGCCCCCCATCCAAACACACACAGCAGCAATTTTATCACAACCAGCAGCTCCCGACGCAGCAAATGCAGCCACCAGCTGCCTGACAAGAATCGCAGGCCCCGAGCAGCGAGCGCTGGCAATCCAGCAAGGGCTCCGCAGCCGAATGGTTACGGAAAACAAGGTGCCGCCACTGAGGGGCCCCCACCAAAATGACATTTGCTTGGCGGCTCGTCGTTACCGGCTGCCTCGCCCGCTCCGCCGCGGCTATGGCGGGTAAACACCCTTTGTCTCCAGGGCCGATGCTCCAGCCGAGCCCCGCGCCCTCCCGACG